>NW_009932993.1:0-20709 GCF_000696875.1 Nestor notabilis
CCTCCAACTCTGCCAAGTCCTACTAGTGATGCATTGTGGTGCCCTCCGGTGGGATTTCTAAAAACATCTTTACATTTCTGTGCGTTTTGAGAATGACCCCTTGAGTCATTACTTGATAGGTACATGCATGTTGGCATGTAACTCAGTACTGAAGCATTCATTTCTGTTTAATAATCATATTTTGTTTGCGAAATCAAGAAATTGTCAAGATGGAAGTGCGGAGCCAAACATTACTCATTTTGCCGTGACAGAGATTTTATCTCTTGTCCCTCTCTCCTTGCTGTGCTTGCAAATATAGCTCTCTGAATTACTGACTGCAAACTAATATCCTTTGCTTTGCAACCCTGGCACAGCAAAACACAATAGAAGTTAAAGACAGGATTTCAGTCTTATCTCCATGTTTCCTAACTACTGCTGGTTTGACTTCAGTTCCTACTCTCGTTATTCATACTGTTTTTATTGCAGTGTATTTAATTGTCTCTCTTTGTTCTGATCAATCCTCAGTTAAATGGGTAAATCATAAAAGAAAGAGGGTACATAATCAAATTACCAGAAGTAATTGGTCAGTCAAAGCATTACTTTAACTCTGTAATGAATGGAAAGAACAGGGCTTTGGTATCAGAGTCATAAAGGCCAAGCCTTTAAAACTGACAAAACAAACACATTGCTACATTGGCATATATTTTTGTGAATTTAAATTACAAATTATTGTGTATAATCAGAATCAGAGCAACTGAAAAATCGTACAGCATGGATAGACTTTATTAATTTTGGATACAAATGACAGACATTAGACAAGCTTAGAAGTCTGACAGACTAGGAGAATCTTATTATTTGACAAGTGCAAGATAAAATGAGAACTTGTCTTGTGGATTATTTTTTTTCTTTCATAGTAAAAGGAACATTACACAAACTAATAAGCCACAAACTGTATGCATTAGAATAAAATGTAGAAGTCTGCAGCAAGGGAGCTTATTTAGGAAACAGGAAAGTTTAAAAACTGTACATTAAACAGCCAACAGGACATGGTTTATTAAACAGAGGTCTATGGGTTACTCTGGGAACTAGGCACTAAAGTTTCCCAGTGCTCAATTGCCACTTTAATCATTTACCACTTTGCAGATTATAACATGAATTGTTGTTGTTCCACTTCATAGTAAAGAAATACAATTAAAAAGACAACCACCTTTCTTCCTTAGCAGTTACCTGTTGATGTATGACCAATTATAGAAGCAAAATTAATTGCTTAATCGGATAGGTGTCAATAACCCCAACCTATAGAGCAATATAAATTTGTATTTTTTCGTTTTTATTTCTCCTGTTCTCTTTCTGTCAAATCAACTTGGGAAGGATGGATGAAAAGTAAAGGTAGCATGACTGTTAACAAACTAAACTCTGCCCTGTGGAATTCAGTTGTATAAAAGGCCATTTTTATAGGTTTGTGCCACTTACAGGATTCTATGTGTCAGGTTCAGCAAGATTAGTATAGTGAGGGAATAAATAAAGGTTCGTATTAAGATTACGCTAAATTTGCCCAGTGCTGCAATAAACAGTAGTGGTACAGCAGGGTATTGCAGCTTCATTTTTACCTTGTGGTCAGATTGACTAACTAGTTCCCTCTTAAGACCCAGTTTACTTCGGCCGCATTAAAACTTCAGTGTGGCGCTAGTATTCTGTTGAACTCTGTCTTCGGGGAACATTAATTTCTACTCATCAATCACATCTTGAATTTGAAAATGAAAGAGATTGTTGGGATGGAGACTTTTGGACAAATTCATCATGGGATAACCCATGAGAGGGCTTTCAATGTCTGTGCTTCTTTTACTGCTGTCAGGTATAAATTTTGAGTGTGCAGTTAGGATTTAAAATCCAACTCAGGTATCCTCAATCCACTGTACCCTAAGTAATTTCAGGGGATATACTAGGGTTGCACCTAAAATAGACACATTACCATGGTATGTAATGGTAGCAAAATTGGACCTCAAACCGAAAACTATCAAATTAAAAAATATTCTTGCAAAAATGAAAAATCCTGTTTTTACAGTTGTATAAAATACTGCTATAGCTTTGTGATGTGTATGTATGTATACATAGAATAGAAAGGGCTGTATTAGATGATCTTGTGTATCATTCCCAAATAATACTTCATATTCAAAACATTTTAAGTAATTTTGCTTTGTATTTTCTCTAGTAGATTAAGGAGCCTTGTTAGTTTTCAACATTAAGAGAATTTTGCAGTAGTCCTGCAAAATAACAGGAATTGTAGTTGTTAATATACTTTGGAGGCATTTAAATTCTAGTCACACAGACGAAAGGAAATTTCAAATAATGGTAAGTAAATTTAAATTACACAACAGTAAAGACTTTCATACCTTTGAAAATATTTCAGCACTGGCTTTTTTTTTTCACTCACTTTGATTATCCGTGATCACAGCAGTGGAATTCTATTGCTGTTGCCATAATTTCTAAAGCATAACTGTGCTAACATGAAATATGTATATATAGGTACATTTGCCAACTTGTTTTAATTTTTTTCATTTGCTTTCCACCTCATGTCCTGGGAGGGGCTGCTGATCAGTACACTGGCTGAAGGCAAATGCAGAATTGTTGCAGGAGAAAATGGAGATATGCTGGCAGTATTTGCAGAAGTAAGCTTTTTTACTGTAGTTTCAGAAGATAACTAGGTTTCTATCCCATAAAACCTGCCTCTGAGACTTCTGGGATCCCTCAGTACACTAGCCAGCATTTGCTGGCCAAGCAAATTTGAAAGTGTCTCACAAGCACTGTGTAAGAGAATATTTTCATGCCACATAAACTTGCCAGCTTTACACCCATTGATAATTACTCTGGATCAGGCCTCCCAAGCTATGTATGTCTAGCAATCTAATCCATATAGTTTAGCTCCTCTTGCAAACTGAGTCTTGGCTAAGATAGAAGAATGCAATGCAAAACAATCAGTGACTGTGGAAGGGGGGAAGATTCTGTCCAAGGAAGCATTTGCCTACCCTTCTCCAGCTTGATGCCCTCCCAGCATGAGACTTTCCACCTCTTCAGCAGCACCTGCTCTTTGTAAAAATGAGAAAGGAGAACCAAGCACCACTGCGACCAAAACCAGAATTCCCCTATTTTTTTTATTGCCATGTTTAACCTCTGCTCTTTTAATTGTATGCACAACAGGAGAAAGGGGATACACTTTAACAACTTGTCAAGTATTAAGCAGTGCAAATTTTTAGCTAGAAATCATGCTATCAGTTGGAAGTAAACAGTAAGGCCACATATATTTAATTTTTAATGAATTTTGAGTTATGCTATTCTTTTAATTACATTAATCAGGCAGGCTCCAACGCTGCAAGCCTTAGGGCTTGAAGTGCAATTTCAATGCTCTGTAATAAATTTGCCAAACTTTGGAAAAAGATGAAATGGCTTAATATTAAACATTTGCTTGATTTAAATTTTACTAACCCGTGCACTTTATAATTCATATTCTTTCAGTGCAATGTACTGCCACAGCAGAATGATGATAATAGTAATTGTGAATAAGCGTTCCTTTTGCACACAGGTTTTGCTTATAAACTAGATGAATAAAGGGGCCTGGAGTGTCCAGGGAATGCTAAAGATCTACAGAGCCTTTCACTTCAAGGTCATTGGTTCAAGCACACATCATTGAAGACAGGAAGTTAACACCTGACTGCAACTTCATAATATCCATGAAATGAGTTAGTGGTGTCAGTGGAGACAAGGAAAGAGTACAACCAGTTTAATAATAAGAGAAGAGGTAGGACTGATGCATAAGTCCAAAGAAAGAGAAGCAGTCAGGAGATAGATACCCAATTTAGCAGGAGGCCTCTGTCTTCCCATGCATGCAGTCCTAAGGGCTGTTCTCGTTCTTCAACTTAAAAAGATTGTAGCTGCCCTACTTGGTCTCGTTTGACGTCATAAGCTTAATTGAATTGAACTGGTTAAATACTAGGTCAGAAAGAAAAATTCAGGTAGAAGATAGTTTGATGATGAAGTAATAGTGAACATGGTTTGATGCTGCTAGGGCACTTCACAAAAGGCTCTTTGAAGGAAGCTACAAAACTGATAACCTGACCACTTGTCATTACCTTAAGCATATAAATCACAAGCAGAAAACTGCTGGCCATGGTGTCCTCATGACTGCTTTCCAAGTGAATTAATTACAGCCTGCCAATGGTAATTCCCCTGTAAAGTTAATTGAATGAGGTACTGTCTCTTTTGATCAGTTGTCCAGTGTTGTTTAAGGTTTTTTTAAAGTAGCTGCTTTTCAGTGCTCTGATCCCTTTATGTGGGACCTCTAAGAAGATTAGGTGTGTTTAGAGGAAGGATTGTGTATATGGCAGTGTTTTTTATGATCCATTTCATATTTAGTTGTCAGAATGAAGTAAATTGTTTGTCTACTGTTGGAAAAACTGCATTATTTTCCCCTTTTTGTTCTGTGAACCACTGAGATTTTAAAGGGTACTGTTCCGCAGCTGTCTTTTCCTTTGGTCTTATTGTCATTGTTTGTTTTGAAATCTGGGCTGAGACTCGACCCAGGATGCCTTTGCTCAATGTACTTGGGTTTTAATGAAATAAGTTATTTCAACCATTGTAAAAAAGCCTTATGACTTCCTCTTTCCATAGTGGCTTTAGTTATGAACATATAGAAAAGTATTAAAAAAAAAAACCAGCAAGCTTCATATAAGTAGTTACTTTATTAATAAGCTCTCTGAAGAACGTTTTATGAGTAAGAAGGGAAATAAGGTGAGAAAGATGAGAAAGGAGAAAGATCAGAGAAGGAGGAAGAACCTTTTAGACAAGCGAAGATAAAAAGGAGCTTATGGGGAGAAATAGAGATATGCAACCGGGTTTAGTTTGCTTTGTTTCTTTTGCCCTTTAGTCCTAGTTACTTTTATACTTAAAATTTTTAGACTTTTGAAAGAGGTTTTAGTCACAGTTTTTTTGTGGTTTTAATATTTGTATACTTTGAAAATATTTAGTCATATTTTATATGTAATGTGTGTGGGATTTTGTTTTTATTCTCAACACTTGTCTGGAGCAGAAAGCATTTTTTTAAGAGCTCTTACCTGTCTAAGCCATTGAATTAGTCTAACACAGCAGTTGTTAATTTATAGGTGGTTTCACTTAATTGTAATGGGGAAGATTTTGTAATAGACTTTTATGAATTAAATTCTGGTTTACCTGTAAATAAATATGTGATTCTCAATGAAACGATCTTTGGAACTTTCCATCATCCATGTTTGTTTTTATGAGGAAAGTGAAGTTCCAAGTATCTAGTTGAAGATGCTAGATGTCTTTTTGAGTTAATATGTCAAAAGCTTCTTTAAAAAAGTATGTTTCAAACTTTAGGTGTTCATACATTGGAAGATTATTATTTCTTTTCAGAAGTGATTCCATCTAAATTCACATCATAACTTTGTTTTTTGGCACGGACAGTTTAAAACCTCATCCAGGTCGAAAAAAGGAAGGAGTCAGAGGTCAAAACTTAGATATTCTTGCAGTAGTCCAGGGGGAAATGTTCATAGTATATGCCACTGCTCTTCCTGAAAGAAAAGATGGTAATTAATCCCTCACTTTGCAACTTGGTTTTTTTCATCTCCAAATTCAAATACAAAACTTTTTTGACATAAAGATAAATTAGGATCTAAAATTGCTGTCATCTCTGTAAGAAAATGACACAGATTTAAAGTAATTAAAAAAAATTCTTTAATCACAGGCTATGGCAACCTGCAGTATTTAGTTGAATGGTTTTTAGGGCTTCAAACAAAAAAGTGGATCCAAAAGAACTTTTACATTTCAAAATATTAGTGCATCAGCATTATTGGAAAAAGCTGAAATTGTTTGAATGACCTCAGTAAAACAATTTGGAGTATGATTCCCGGAATGCTTGTGAAGCTGACATGTCTACATGTTCTTAAAAAGTCATAATCCATCATTCTGATGCTAGATCGATGGATTATGACTTTCTGATGTCAGATCTGTGAATTAAGGCTTTTTTGAGTACAGCCTGCTATCCAATTATTGCCCCTATTCATATATTATAAATCATTATTCCTTCACCAGGTCGTCAGCAGTTTCTATTTCCTAAAGTTTCAGAGCCTTCTTTTTTTAGCCATTGTGGTGCTCCCATTGAGCAATCAAAAATGGAGAGTGCTGACCTGGAAAATAAAGCTTCTATCACAGCAAATTACTGAGGGAACAACATTCATTTCTAATTCTCGTACTTTCTGCTGAAATAGAGGCAATTAGATTAGATTGAAACAAATCTCCTCCCCTTCCTGCACAAACAAGCAATGTAATAAATTAGCACAAAAGTTTTTGGCATGTATTGATGTAATTCTTAAGCACTCATGCTTAAAAATGATGCTTTCTTCTGATAAGTTGATTATTTTTTTTTTAATATATGAGGACAGATCAGCTTCTGATTTAAAGCTGAACATTGGCAGCATGCTACCTTAAGTGATTGTATCTATTAGGTGCTGTTAAACTGAAGTTCCTTTGAATGAATTATTTATAGAATAATAAACTTACCTCTAATGCAATGGAGTATATGATAAAAGTGGAAAATGCTTTACTGTAACCAGTTTAGGTGTGTCAAATCAAAATGCATTTTAAACAACTTTATTAAAAGATATTCAGAAAAAGAAGAGCTATTTTAGGACCTATCATGCATCCAGAGAAGTCATTAAATGAAATGTAATCATGCTGTGTTGGAGAGTTATCCCAACAGATTTCTCAAGCTGAGGAAATTTAGGTCCTGTCCATATGTGGATGGAAAAAAAATCGATGGTATGATCTTGTTGTTGTTTTTTATTTCATTTTGCTGTACTGATAGTTCTTCATTAGGATGCAATTTTCACACTAGATGGCTGTGCATAAAATATGTCCAGTCAGTACATGGCTAGCAGAGTTGTTGTCAAAAAGGATGGTAATCGATGAAAGGGAGGGTGATATAATGAACATGGTAGAAATCATCTTTCATTAACTATTAGTTCTAGTCCTGTGTCTGTTGTGAGTCCTGTCACAGCGCTGGTTTGTGCCCCATTTTCTCATTTGGGTGGTCACATGGATTCTACATTCTGTGTCCCAAGGACTGTTTATGTTACACTTTCCTGAAAAACAAAATTGTGTATCTCATCCTGATTGCTATTCAGTCAAGGATGTTATCTGAAACCACATGAAAAAGTTAATGCAGTGGTTTGCATGTCCTATCATCAAGCAGTCAGTGGGGATAATGCTTTAATATGTTTTAGTTTAATTCTTCTTAAAGGAAGACATTGTCTTGGCATATTTATCTCATTCCTTATTGTTTATGTCAGGACATTAATGGCACCTTTGCTCTCACCTTTCCTTTTCTGTTATCTGTTTTACATTTTCGTTTTGGCCATTCAGACTTCCAGAGTGCTGCAAAATGTTAGAAAGAGCTGGCTTGTGAGAGCATAGAAATAGGTATTCTGCAAATGCTTCTAGAGAAAGCATGATTTCAAGAGCAAGTGCCAGCGCAGGACAGAACCACTGGTGGGGCTTCAGAGCCTTCCTTGGTTAGGTTGCTTTCTGATGTGTTACAGCTTTAGAACCCAATTTTGCTGACAGGGAGTCAAGCAAAGCTCCTTCTGCCATCCACGGAAGTAGGCACCAACCCATTTTAAAATTTCCTGTGAAATGCTGTTGCCCACTAGATGGAGACACAAGATTTTATACATTAGTGAATATACAGATGGTAATCAAACCCACCAGCTGCCGCCTGCTCTTTCCAGGCACCTTGCCAATTTACTGGCAGTATGTTGACTGGAAAGCAGACAGTGACACACTTTGATCGAAAAGCTTGTATGATGATTTTTTTCGTTGTAATATTATTGTTTTTCTAAAAAATGATAAAAGAGATCAAGATGTGTATCTTGATCAAAGGGTACTGCTGTCTGCTTCCCCATCAGCAACTTCTAATTTATAGAAATCAGATTGCGTGGAAAGCAATCAGCAAAGGTTTGAGGTCTTTCTTGTTCTCACTGCCAAGACATGCTGACAAGTGAGAAAATTAAAATCAGAGAAAGTAGGGAGAAAACTAGTAAAACACTGGTTGAAATATAATTATTTAAAGTTCATAATTTTAATAATTTTAGGGCTTTTTAAAAAAAAACAAACAAAGAGAGTGCTCAAATTGGCTATCCCTTATATTATAAGAACACCTTAAGATCTTTCTCTTTTGGAGGGTGTTGCTTGAAGACTAATTTACCATTACGAGACAAATATATCTGTTAAGTTACTTGTCACAGAGAAATAAATTGTCTCTAGTTTTGGGGCCAAGTTTTTCAAAGGTATCCTATCAGCTTTGTTTCTTCCACATGGAGCTATGCATCCAGTATGATTTATTAGGGTGTATACGTGATATAATGAACACCTGCAAAGAACACTTAAACTAGTCAGCCCTATAAATGTGAAGACAGTGTGTGCAGAGAGTCTATTCTGAAAATTTGGCTATTAAATTTGGTAAGGTCTTTTCTTTTTAAGGTGTCTAGTGGGTCATTTTCTTTTTTCAGCTCTTGGTATTGATTCCTTCTTTAAAAGCCATTTTTTGTTTTAGGTTTGGTTTTGGTTTTTTTTTTCAGCCCTGCTAGGTTTAAACAACAATTAGCGGTTACAGAATATATGTGTGCACATATATGGATTGTGTCAGCTGGAGAAAGACTGTGTTTTGGTGCATAGGTGAGTATATGTGGCCAACATAAAAACACAAACCCAATGGCAGTTGTGAGAGTTGTTTCACTTTCTGCCAGATGTTGAAATCAAAATAAAGAATCATATGACAGGAGGACCTAGGATATGTGACACTTTGTCTAGATGGAGCAAAGGATTATCAAGTGGAAATAACCGGACGTAGTTAAGGAAGTGAATAGGGCCCACCTTCAGAAGTCTTTACAGTACCATCTTTGATGCAATACTAGGGTTATGAATCTGTTGGGAAAGGAAGTGAAAATCTTGGTTTGGTGACAAGAGATACTGTGGTACCCACACCAGACATTCATCTGCTTCATGCAGTCTGGCATGCTTGGCAGCTGGGGCCAAAGGTTAGTGTGAGACTAGAATAAGCGTACAGTTTAGCATTGTACTCTGGTACCGGAGTGGTGAAGTTGGATTTGTTCTGCCTCACTGTCTCTCCTCCATGTGTGAAACATTCAACTCTGTATTTAGCTACTTCCCAGTGCTCGTGCTTGCCTCCTCCGCATGTTGACCCACACTTTTCCCTCAGCTGCTCTTTCCTTCCACAGGACCAATTTCGTTCTTGTGTCTCCATCCACTCTGCCTTTCTCTATCACCTGCTGAGCTTTCAAGCCATCAGTGGGTTTTCTACCCTTCTCAACTTCTCTGCTTGGCAATCTAGACACATTTCGTGTTCCTGATAGGTGTTTCCTCTGAGGGTTAGATGGAAAGACAGCAGCTTCAGAGTAGGCAATGTCATGCTTCCAGGTACAGCTACGCATTCTTGAAAGAAGGTGCTGCTGTTTGGTACTTACGATGCTGCTATTTAGGAAAGCTGCCAGGGAAAAGGTGTTGCTAAAACGAATAAATAGATAAATCCCTTTGACATTGTTGCTGCTTTTTTTTCTTTTTTTTTTCTGTCGAAAGCTGACACATCGTCGTTATCTCATCAGGCAAACTGTGTGCAAACTTTATGATCACATTGTCTTTGAATATTTTTGTATAACAGTGTTTCTCAAAAAGACAAAACACAAGGTGGGGGGAGAGGAAAGCCTATAGCGTACAGTTCAACCCAGTACCTTTCACATTCACTTGTTCTATAGCCAATTCAAGATTTTCACTTCGAAGTTTGAAACATTTGGTCTCAATTCTGACTTGTGTTAAAATTCTGTGTGTTTGTGCAAACCTTCTTTGAGAAAATTGCATATTTTTGTTGGTTTTGACATGTGGAAATTTTCTTGAAGGTGAAGTTAACATAGAGTTTATAAGGGATAAGGAGGCAAATGAGTGTTGGTTTGTTGGGGTTTTGGGGGTGGTTTTCTTTGTTTGCTTTTTTTTTTTTTAGTTTGGGGAGAAATTATTAGGTATAAATGTTTGTTTCTTCTCATGCTTTGTTTAAACAAATTTTGAAATCTCCACATTAGATTATATTGTTTGTCATGAGCTTCCCAACAAGTCAAAGCAGAGTGAAATTTGTGCACTTTTTCACCAGAAACCATTTCATGCCCCAACAGAAATGGAAATGACTCTTCTCAGAAACCTGCCAAGTTGAAGTGGGAGGAGATAATCTGTAAGGAGATGTTACCTTCTCAAAAACAACCTCACATCATTCAAGGTGTGGTTGGCTTTGGCAATTTGCCAAGAGGAAATTTAGTAGATTTCAAATCACCCACCAAGCCAAGCTGTGCTGAAACAAAGCTTTGTTTAACTCTTGCATTCACCAGACTAACCCTGCCCTTATACACAACTGCATTTTTATTTAACGTGAATGACAGTATTATAAGATAAAATTAAAACTAACCCCAGCATTCAAGATGAGAACCAGTATAAACAGATTTATGAACATGTACTGCAATAAGGAGAGCCTGTTTACAATGGAGTATGAAAATCTAGTGTCATGTAAGGAATTGATGGTTTCTTTTGACTAGCAGGCTATGGTTAGAATACTGCAGATTCAAGGTATATGGAAATGAAGTTGTAAAGAAGTACTGATGTCTTAGATTTAGATGGGGGGTTGTGTATACTGGTCAAATATTCTGGTGTTAAAATAGACATTTCACATAGAGAGGTGACTGAAAACTATAACTTATGAAATTTGTGAGAAAAATTGGATTACTTCTGCATTCCCAAATTGGGAAATGTATGTTAATAGCTTCATTTTTATGATAAAAACATGAAAAATAAGTTGCTAAAATAGTCTCGAGTCAATTTTCTGATAAAATAAAATTATTTTCCCATTTGTTATTAAAATGACCTACAGTAAGATTTTTTTTTAACCAGGTGTTAATTAAAAATATGGAAATGGGTTTAAAAAACATTGCAGTTCACAGTGGAAGAATTACCATAACTGATTTGTTCTCAGAGCCATGCCTGTTTTGAGATGTTTTTAAGATGTCTAAGTTACTAGTTGTTTTTCTGCATGATTGTTTCCAAAGCAAAATGTGATTCCAATAAAAACAGTAATTGAATTTACAGTCCACAGGACAAATTGTTGTTTTAACAGAAACTTACACACTCAGGCAAAGACTTTATGTTTTAGGTCTAATAACGAAGAACACAAGCTCCCCATTTTTATGTGATCATATATCCTGAAAACTTTTCTAATGTGGTGTATTTTTAAAAAATCTATATTGTAGTTTTTAAATTGTGAGAGCAATTTTTTTTTTTCCCTTTTAACTTAGAATCAATATTCTTTAGGTTGTTTGGTAGGGTTTTTTTTTTTTTAATGCAACCTTTTAAATGTTAGGGCAGCCTTTTTCTGTAGCATCAGCGAGGGGTGAATCAATATAGAAAAGTGTATACATATCTAATGTACCTGATAACTGAGAGGAGTATAGAAAGGGCTTGTTCCTTTGTCATTGGTGCGGGAACGTACAGAGTATGAGACAGTTGTGTGAGGGGTTATCCACGACAAGTCTTGCATGGAGGAAATGCTGGTTTCAGAGGAAATGGGTAGGAAAGGAAGGCTCTTCAAGAGTGGCGGCAGACGAAGGCTGGAGGTGGGACCTCTGTCCAGCTTGAGGCAGTGATTATACATTACTGTATTGACAGCAAAAGATAATTGTTCTGCTGTCAGACTTTCTTGGCAGGAGCTCCCAGTCTTGAAGCTTGAACCCTTTTGGTTTCAAAAGTTCCTTTTAAAGTTTTCCTAGTTTTGGAGGAATCTTCCTTCATGTACATTGTACTCATGTAGATGAAGCCTGAAGACTGCTTACTGAACTAAGAGAAACCTGGTGGGGCTACACACAGCTCTCTAGACACATGTGTGCTCTAACTGGTGTGTACGCAGGGTGAGACATGCCAGAGATAGACATACATGCTGGAGATCGGCATGTCTACATTTGCATGTTTTTAGCAGTCCTAGGGCTGACGTAAAGCCCTGTGGAACAGTAATAGTTGGTGAGACATTGCTGCATCTCAGACGTAACAGCCCAGGATAGTGCCAGCAGCCATCTGACTTTTACAGTACACACTCAGGGATGCAGGAGGAATGTGTAGTGCTGTCAATCCCCGACGAGTTTTTATAGTGGTCCTTTGAATAAGTAAGGGAATATTTCATATTTCCCAGCACCAGGCAAACTGAGTAATCCAGCTTTCCTCAGTTCCCTGTATACTCAATGGGAGAGGTAACAGGCTGTGCTTGCTGTGGCCTGGGAAGGTATATTAAGCAATTGTTAGGTTCTTAATTTATCTTAGTTGCTCTGACTGTCTCTCAGGAGATGCAGTCATCTTTGCGCTTCCTTACAGGCAGGGGTTTAGGGGGTTGACAAAGCCCCTAAAGCAGGTGTGATGAATGCCGTCCCCCTAAGCAATTTAATTCTTATAGGCCATTTTGTTGCCAAACACATATGCTCTCATGCAAATTGATTTTCTGAGAGTATGAGATGGCAGCAAGTCTTTATAAAATGTATGATGCCTCCTCCCAGAAAGAGATACCAAAATGCACCTGGCCAAGTATGCTTTCAAATTTTTATCACAGTGTTTTCAGCATTCATCTCAGATCTTTTCTGATTGAATGATTTGGAAAAAAAGAGATGTACAGCAAGGAAGTGTAAAGCACTGGCCTCATAAGGCGTGTGCCACCAAAATAGTAGACCGCCTGTTGTGCATTGGGTTCAATAGAACCTACTTTTATGGTTTGTAATGTGATCACATGACTAATTTTAAAAATCCTTACTTTTGGAAAAAAGTATTTGTAGATACAGCTAGGTTGTTACTGTGGGAAAGGTGTTTGTGGTTTTTGTTTTGTTGGGGTTTTTTTAATGGCTTTGGATCCCTGTTGAATATAACTGTACAGGCACAGTAGGAGTTGCCTGCTCTTTGCTTGTTTGATGGGTGCCCTTGAAGTGGAAGTGCGGGGCTTGGCATTTTGAAGAGTCCTAATATGCAAGAGTTGTACTTTCAGGTACTAAAAAAATACCCTTCACCCTTCCTCAAAATCTGTATGTGTTGTTTTAAAAGGGGTTTTGTTAACCTCAGCAGCTTAAAATGGTGAGACAGACCCCAAAAAATCATGAGTGTTGCTTAAAAATAGTTGTTGTCTGGTTCCTTCTGCTTGCGGTCTAGCTTCTGAGCTTTCAAGATTTATGTTTTCAATCTTTTCTCTGCAACCATAAGAGCTAGACACTAACTTTATTTTTAAATGAAAACTGAGATGCTCTTGTAATCCCATAACTCTAGGAGATTTGGCAATGCTAAACACAATGTGAATCTAGAGTGGCCATTCCAAGGTGAATCATTTAGTGATGTGTCCTCAGCATGAAAGCCATCTGGGGATTTTTTTTTAATGTCTCTTATTTTGTCTTTCTAAATAATCTCCAAATTGGCAGTAGTAATTGGAAGCTGCGTAAAAGCAGAACTAGATGACTGCAGCCCAGTTAAATCGGTATTATTTTTTTTCTGGTATGTTAGGATATTCTTACAGAACCTATGTATTAAGGTTATTCTGCACTAAGATATCTCTAGAGAGGAAGGCTTTGGTTGTTATTGTAGAAGCACCCTTTTCTACTCAGTCAAGCATTAAAATTGGCAGCAGTTCCTGGACTAGCAAGAAAATCCTGGTTGTTGCCCTCATCTAGTTACTGAAAACAGTAAGAGGATATGTAAAAGCTTTAACTTGAAGGAAAAATATTTGTAATTGTGACAGTGTATTTCCTTACAATAATTTATGGGAAAAATGTAGGAAAGGAGGAGCACAAGCTATAAATAATATTCTGTATGTAAACATAATGGCAGTAGCAAATTCTTGTTATTTAAAAATTAATATTGATGTTCATTAATATAAATTACCATATTTCAGATGACTCTGATGTCCTTGAGGCCAGATGTCACTGACTGATTTACAGCTTCCTGGGAGGAGGAGTAGATCCTGTTTTGTCAATGTAGGCACCAAATTGCTTCAGATAGCTATTTTGGACTAGATTAATTACTGATGTATTGTCAACAAAGTTGATTCACATCTCAGCTCAGAAACATGGAAAATTCTCTTCTAAAAGTATTAACTTGAATTCTGAAATGCAGGGAAAAGAGCATAAAGTATGTATTCGATTTACTGAAGTTTTGTCTCATTTGAGACACAGCAGTTTGAAAGCTCCTGCCCAGGAACATGCACACAGAATTTCCATGTGTATCATTAGCAACTGGGGAATGTAATTCAGAGTCCAAGTTTAATCCCTCATTGATCTTAATTCTACTTTAAATATTAATACAAATGTGTACAGTGAAGGCGTTCAGAAGGAAGCTCTGCCATCTTAATCACACTGCACAGATCATACATCTGGATTAAGTTTTTAAGTGCTTCATAATATCCTTCAGTCCTTTGGACCTTGTGTATAGCATTGCTGCAGAACAGGATGGCAAATGTATTTGTAGAGTGATAGCAGCCTTGCAGAAAAACCTCTTGTAGGAATGCTGGAGGGCGATGCCTTAGAAGGCAGGTAGGGTGGATTTGTGCCGTTTGCATATGCTGGCAGGTTAAAGGTGGGGAGGAAGGCAGGTTTGAGTCAGTGTGGCAGTGCATCTCTGTCCATTAGTTATTCATTCAAATTCAACCACATGAAATACAGGCAGCTAACAAACAATATCTTGTAGATGCCTTTTATTCCAGCAACTGAAATTCAGCACATTTATAGGTGTGCAGCTGGGCATGCTTAGCATAAATGGCAAACTAATATATATCCTGTATTAAATATTTTGTTTCATAGCAAATCTCTCATATATATATATGTATATGAGAGAAGTCTGTGCAGGCCTTTGGTAGGACAAAGTCCTGGGGCATACTATTAGAAATACACAGATGATACAAATATAAGGAATAACTTACAAAGAACAGCCTTTTTTAAATGCGCCTGCCATTCATATAAAATCAAATCCATATCAGTTGGAAAGCCATTGAAAGGCTTTGAAAGATGTTACAAGGTTTTAGAAATGGTCTGCGCTGAACTTGGGATATTTTTTCCAATCCTTATAAATCATTGTTTTCCTGTGTTTGGTAAGATTAGCTACAGAGAATTTACGTTAAGACTCTGTGGAAAGGAGTACAGAATTTCAGATAATATTAAACTGAAATGATGGTTTTAAAATGTTTCTGTGATACAAAAGCCTTGTATCAAAGAGGCAAACACACCACCCCCTTAGTCTCTTTTCTCATCTCTGAAATAAGTAAACATAAACTATAAATTCTAATTTTCAGCATGTATGTTAGTAAATCCAAACTGACCTTGACCTTAGCTTTGCTAATTTCCAAACTCTGATATTTATTCCCGGAGTGGATTGTTTCCCTTCATACCACACACATAAATACTGCAAACCTTTCCAATGACTTGCATTAGAATGTAAGTAAATAGCTGGTTTTAATCTACATAATATTTTGAGAGCAGACGTTCTGTGCTATGACTATTAAGATATACCCAGCAGCCATTTGCATAATACTAAAACCTTTTACATATAGTATTAAAAGTAATGCTATCAGCCAGGGCTTGTTTTATGCCACAGAAACTTAAATAATAAAATACAGCATGGATAAAATCTACAATAACAGTAACTTAAGTAAAATTAATTTAAGTAACAGATAAACATCTGGGGGAAAATGTAATGGCATATTGGTAAGTTATGCAAAGCTAATTTTATAGTAACAGCCACATCTGTGGAACTCATTTATTAGAATGCTTTACCAATCTTCTTTCCCGCCATTATTCTGTTTTAGAAATTTTCCTGTATACTATTTTATTGTCTTTGCTCTGCCTACATATGTAAAAAGGTAATTTGCTAGTTCTGAACAGTAAGAAAAGTATGTGGGTTTACATACAGAACAACATGACACTTTTTATACTTATCTCTTTTTATGCACACTTTTGCTAGAAAGAATTCCAGAGAAAAATAGTGGCATGGGGCTATACATTTAGAGCAATGCTTGAATACCAGCTACTCACCTGTGACTCCACCAAGACCAGGTGGGAAAGTAAAGGTGACACTGAACAGTATTTCCCACATTAAGTTCTCCTGAATGCTAGAGCAGCCTCTAGCCTGCTCTAACTTGTCCAGATTCAAGTGGCCTTTTGGAACCCCATCAGACCTAGGAATTAGTAAGACTATTGCATTTAACTTCTGCTTCCTCCAGTCTCTTTAAGGGCATTGTTTTATCTGCAGCTGACACTAATATGCCATCTACATTTATGCAACTGCCTTATGATTTCTTTATATTTGAATTCTCATGCATCCATTGTACCGCAATGTGCAGGAAAATATTCCCAGTAATTTTAAGGCATTATCATCTTGCCAAACTGTTTCTCACATTTCTATAGTTATATTGATTCAAGAGGACACTTTAAGTAACACAGCTTTGTCAAAGTGAATAATGCTCATATAATGACAAATCTTCAGGAATTAAAAAAAAGGAGGATGAATTTTTTAATGTGGGTCAGTGGAATTAATTCACCATAAATATGCTCAGACTTCAGAAACTAACAATGTGTTTTCAAAGCCACTGTAACTGTATAAAACTTACTGTGTCTCCTTCTCTGTTTTTAAATAGATTTTACTACAGAGCCATGGGCGCTATTAAACATGAGGTTTTGTTCAAAGGAAATACAAAGACTTAATTGTATTTTTTTTTTTTTTAAGGAAAGTATTGCATCAGAAGGATTCATTTAAATACATTCGCTGGCTTCGGGCTCTCGCCACAATTCATTCGTTCTAATTTTCCCCTGGACTAGTTAAGGACACGATGTATAGGAAGGAGCAATGCAGAATGGCATTTTTAGGTCACTATATTTTGGCTGTAAACTGTAGTACTGCTCATAAATTTATTATTACTAAACAAAATACTTCATATTCAACATTGAAGTTTCATAGTCTTTAAAAAAAACTTTTGGCTGAATGCTGAGACTATTATGGCTCATTAAAGAGACTAGTTCTGCTGTAATTTAGTTATTTCTTCAAGATCCAAGGGTTATTATTAGACATGGAACAGATGAGTAAAGAATGGCTCTTTTTAAAAGGATGCAGTGAAGTAAAAATATTATTCTAAAAAAGGACTTCTGAAAATCTTATCCATGTTACAAAATTGTATTTGATCAGCCAGAAATTGATTTAAAAGCCCAGTCTAGTTTTTTTACATTAATTTTTTTTTAAATTTGGACTGGAGGGAAAAAATGGAATAATGATTTTATCTAAATCAAGGAATTATTTTGAGTAAATAGTTAACTAACTAGAAAAAAAATAGTTATTTTAAGGAACCAGAAAGTAATTGTGAATTCTCATCCAATTCAGGGAATATTTGAAATAAGAAAATATAAGGTAAGAAATCAGAGAAAATTGAAGTATTTGCTAAATCAAAAGAGCTCTAGGTTTCTGGGTTTGGGTTTTTTTCTTTTTTCTTTTTTTTTTTTTTTTTAGGAATTTGAGAACAAAGCTTCCTTTTATTTTAGAAATAATATTTAACTCAACTCAAGGCTTTTGCATATTGATGCACAAACTACAGTTTCCAGCTATTCCTTTCTTGAGTCTGTAGGCACTAGCACAGTGCTGTAAAATTTGAGTCATTAGTGACACAGGAAAGTGTTTCTATAAAATCTGATTTTCTTCTTACTTAAATTTGGGAAATCTTCCTATCAGGCTCTTGGGTTCTTATAAACATGAGTTAATACTGTCTACTTTTTTTAGTGAGCTCACACATGACAGGGAATCTTGAAGATGAAGACAAAGTCCAAATATAACTTCTGAAAAGTTTCTAGAACTACAAAAGAGATTTTTAATGCAATAAAGCATAATGGCTAGGTCTCACTTTTTATTTTGAGTTTTTGTTACCACTTTTGCAAATGTATAGGCTCTTGAATATTTTCAGCATGTTTACTGTAGCAAGTAACTAAAGAAATCAAATATCAGCCTAGCTATGATTTCAAAGGTATAAGGAAATTAATTAATGGGAGCTGCAATTACTGTGATGTGAACTAATGTAGTTACATGTTTGTAATAGCCGACCCAGAACTGGAATATCTGCCTCATATTCTCAGTGGGCACTTCCCCCTGTAGAGGCCCCAGATATACCATTTTAGTATTATACCCTGTTCCTTGCTTGTTCAAAAAATTTGTCCCCCTCTTCTCTCTCATCCATTAAAAAACCAAACAAACCAACCGAAACACAAACCATAAAAGCCACACATGCAAAAGAAGGCACAAACCCTTGTCCCTTTAGAGGATGCAGGGCCACCTGAGTCACTCACAAGAGCCCAAGCACAGACTAAGTACTGCATCCAGCTTCTTCAGAGGGGCCATTTCCCTGTCAGAGCATTCGTGGAGCCACAGTTCACATGCCAGCAGAATACCAGTGAGGTTCCCATGTTTAGAACAAAGAGAAATGGGAGCAAGCATGATGAAGCAGCAAAACTTGTACTGTTAGCAACTCTTAAATTATACCCACATATTAAAATATTTTTCTAAGGGGCCTTATATGATGCAGGGTGACTACAACTTTACTCCAGTTGACTTCTTTGATAGAGTACTCTAGTGGTCAGCTGGGCCCTTTAATTCCAAAATGCAACCAGATCCCTGTTCAAAAGTGACATATTTGTATTGGGAAGACTGCATGTTACCTAAGCACTGTGTTTTCTAAACTTAATTATCCACATGAGTAAGAAGCTGTAGTGTTATGAAATTATGAAAATCATCTGTTCTTGCCAAGTATTATAAAGAGTGCCCCTTGAGATGCAGCTAGAAATTAAAGCTGATCTATAATAATTTTCAGTATGCTTTCCAGTTCTGAGCACCTGGATAGTAACAAAAAAGGTATTGGTTTTTGTTGTTTGCCAGCCATTTTGTTTCCACTTAGAAAAATCTGCAATAAACCTCTGAGCAATAATCAAACTTGAATTACCTTTTTTTTTATTTTATTATTTTCCCCCCATTCTGCCAGTCTGCAATTGAACTTGCTGAACCTGCAGCTCCCCCCTTCCCTGCTCTGCTGGAAGAAGGCATACCTTCGGACATCTATTCATCCTGCATAACATCACCAACAGCTGCAGAGACAGAATCTAAGGTAGAGAGTTTTGTTCCTTTTTTTTTTTTTTTTTTAAAGATAGTTTTCAATGAGTCTTCACCCTCATTTATTTCTCAGTGGAGCCCAGACACTGATGACATCTATTGTCAAGAATATATCATGCATTCTCTCCTAAGATTGAATGAAATTACTTTTGATGCATTAATCAGTTAGCAGAGGACATTCATTTGAGTCAGCACCTCTGAGCTCTCAAGCCATGCAACTTCATAACCCCAGGATCTGCCTGGCCTGGGCAGTGACAGAGAGACACTGACGGTCTCTGTCAGAGCACAAGTTCTCAAAAGCAGGTGTCATGTGTTGTTGCATGTCTTCAGGCTTGACACTGTTTGGTCTTGTAGAGAGCAGGAGAATATTCTAACTCACACATTTCTTGTGGTTGGTTGCTGCTAGGGGTCTGATCAAGAGGAGTCTGATCAAGGGGAACAGCCCTGTCCAGAGGCAGAGTCCTTCGAGGTAGATGTTGTGGCTGGTGTCACTGCTGAAGATCAGAAGTCTGCAGCGTATGAAATCCCAAATGAAATTACTGGCAACCATGAGGTACTATTACTAGAAAGCTATTCGCTAATTCTGTCTATGGTTAATTAGATAGCTCAGCCTTAATGAATATAAACTGTATTCATGCTAAAGCTGGCAAAAAGCACATCCATATGCTGTAAAAATGTGAATTAGCCTCTATAAATAACTCGTCGTTTAGTCAGCTTACATGTGATAAGATAAAAAATATTCAATAAAATAACAACATAGATCTTCAGCATTACTATGTGTTAAGAAACATGGGCCAAATCCTGCACTCAGTGCTGTTAGTGATAAAATTCCTCTTCAGGGGTTCAGGATCAGCTGCTGTGGTGGAGCATATGCAATGCGATGGAGCAATGTGTGCTTAATATAAATTGTTAGATGCATCTATGTTACACATCCTTCAATCTGTGTAAGAAATAACACATTTTTGCCAGTTCTATACTTCTTTTGGTAGGTGTGTAACTATACAAGACCTGCCTTAATGGAACGCATCAGGTGTAAGTAGGTGGTCTGCAAACCCTGAGGAGTCCATGAGTTCTTTCTGCGGGGTTCATGAAAGGCAAGGAAGCTATTGTCAGTGAATGGACTTAAATTTGTTGTAGGGTGACCTGCTTCTCTACAGGGAGGTCTGTAAATTGAAACATGTGGAAAGCCAGCAGAGTAAATCATTGTTATTTTGTAAACTGCTCTCTCAAGCATATGAAATTATTGAAAGCAAACCAGCTAGAACTCAGTTCCAGCAGGGAACTGCTGGAATTTGGTCTTACTTACAGCCAGGTAGCATTAGCACTTTAAACTGTAGACACAGCACACTGGACACTGCTGATGAAGCAGGAGTTCATTAAATTATTAAATAATAATAAATATAAAAACTATTAAATTGGGATTTGCCGAGGTGAGCATCTCCAGAGAGGAGC
>NW_009932994.1:0-10375 GCF_000696875.1 Nestor notabilis
GGATGTCCTTGCCCTGCCAAGGGACGAGCATCGGGCAGAGCGGGCTCGGTACCCTGCGAGGGCGATATCGATTCCGAAGTGTAAGCAGAAAACAAGTTCGGGGGAGAAACCCAGTCCCGTGAGACTCTCCCGACACTGCCCCACTGCCGTGGCAGCCCGAGGAAATCGCCACTGTGGGCCAGTTCGGACAACACTCCAATAAAATGCAGCTCCCAGGGGCTTTCTGTAGGGTTAGGGAGAGCTGGAGAAAGAAACCTCAGACTTTCTTAGATGGCTTGAGTTTCTAAAACTAGGAACAGATAAACTGCTAGTTTTGCATTAATAAGTGGAATGATCTTGGTAGCCAAATGTACGGGTGGCAAGGGGCTGCTGGCAAATAAGGGCAGGAGAGAAGTCTTAAGGTTGTTTTTCCTTTGAAATCCTGTGGGCTTTCTTATAGCTGTAAGAAGCCTTGCTGGTATCCTAACTAGCATGCACAACCTTGATTTCACTGCTACTGCACAAAGAGCAGGGGGCGAAGTTGTTTTTGTGAGAGGATCTAGCAGAAAGTATAAAGAATGAGTCAAAGAAAAGTTACTCACCATGTGAAAAGTCACCAGGTGTTATTTTTCTGAAGAGGCGCATTTGACAAGGGTGTGTAAGGATAGGGCAAGGGAGAATGGCTTTAAACTGAAAGAGGGGAGATTTAGATTAGATATTAGGACAAAATTCTTCACTATGAGGGTAGTGAGACACTGGAACAGGTTGCCCGGAAAAGTTGTGGCTGCCCCATCCCAGGTTGGACAGGGCTTTGAACGACCTGGTCTAGTGGAAGGTGTCTCTGCCCATGGCAGGGGGTTGAAACTAGATGATCTTCAAGGTCCTTTCCAACCCAAACCATTCTATGATTCTATGAAAAGAATAAAAAAGGCCTCTTCTAGTTACAGTATCCTTTAAGCTGCATCTTTAAGGAAAGCTGCTGAGGGTGGAGGCCATGGCCAGCCAGGAATGAATTAGATCAGCAGCATTGCAGCCCATACCTCAGGCTTTGATTGTGAAATGTACCCAGTACTGCTGCCAGGCTCAGGTCCACCTCATACTGTGCTTCATCCAAAGCATCCAACCAAGAATGACTTCTACTAAATGACACTTGATTATGACACAGTAGAGTCCTTACTTTTGAAAACACTGTGATCAAAAGTCCTACCAGAAAAGAATGCAGTGCTGAAGAGGATTTGTAGGTAGAAGATGGTGAAATGCTATGCGTATGCCTCCTGAAAAAATAAAAACTTGTCTAAGTATGTAAAGTACTGCTGAAAATGACGTGTTTCTTTCTGTATATTGAAGTAAACATCTGTCATATAAGTTGCCCTTAGTACCTAGCTTGGTTTTATAAGGTGTGTCTGGAAGTAGAAATGCTTTCATCACTAGCGATTTGGATAAAATGTAAGCTTGATCTAGTAATTTGTATAGATAACAGCTACGAGAAACTAGAACTTGTGCGTATCTGCAAAATGGCAAAGTGAATTTCGATTTACTCTCAGAGGTTTCGAAAATGAAGTCAGATATATAAGATCTTTAAATAATCTAAGAAGAAATGTCTGGAAGAATCAACTATGTTTTATAAAGTTATACCCAAGTTTGATAATTGTAAATATAAATGTTTGAAAGAAACCACAGCTCGTGTTGCTCGGTATGGCCACAGGGGTTTTCATTTACAACAACCAAAATCTACAGTAAAGCTGAGTGCTATCTTTACTTTCCTGCATTATTGCTTGTTTGCTTATATGTGTGAGGTAGTATATAATGCTTTATTTGGGAAGGAGAGGGAAGTCCTGGCAAGGAATTCTGACAGAGCACAAACCTGGACGTGCAGACTTTTTACCTTCACTTTGCTTAACACCTGGCTAGTTGGCCGAAGGTGCAAGAGCCAAGTATTACCAGCTCTGGCATCTATAAATGTTCAGCTGTAAGGAAGCAGAAGTATTCTGCTTAAGAATTCTGGCAGCATTGAAGGTGATAAATGTTACAAAGTGTGTGTGTATATTTACAAAACATTGGTTCTTGTGGAATCAAAGTAATGCGAAAATAAAAGCTTCATACAAATAGGGAATTAAGTACTGTTGTAACTTTATCAACACAGAAACAGGTTTTAGTTTATTTCAAAAAAGCAGAAATCTTGGCATCATCTTCCAGTAACCTCTTAACAGCTTTCCAAAGGCTCTGTCTGCATCAGTTCATTCAACAGCCCTCAGGCACCTCCAGAGGCTCTGTCTGCATCTATACTTTTAACAGCCCTTGTTTCATTCTCTGGTTTGCCTAACCATGCTTTGATGTCAATGTATCAGGATTGTATACATATTTAATATTTATCCACATATATATCTCAAAATCGACAAGATCCTAGAATAATTAAATCAATAGCTTAATTATGTGTGGTGAAAAAAAAAAAATTAGTTTCATTTACTGAAAATCTGCTCTTATTTGATTTCCTGGAACATTCCTGAGTCCTCACCATTAGGTGTAATAGCCAATTGCTTTTCCCTGTTCATCTCCTCCACAGTTGCATAAACTTGTGACATACCTTCTCTCCACCTTTTTTATTCTGTACTGAAAGGCCTAATCTGTCAAACCTGTGCCATGCAGGAGCTCTTACATATCTTTATTATCCTCATCACAACTTTTTGTGCCTCTTCTACAAGAGCAGATGAAGCACCTGCAGAGTTTATCGGTGCACAGGGCAATGCTTTCTGCTGCATTCCTCATTTTTTTCCAGTAATTTCTGTTTACTTGTTTTCATTTTCCAGGCACCTCAAAGAAATGAGTTGACTTTTGCATAGTCAGTCCAAGATTCTTTACTAAGAGTTTCTAGAAACTGGAACACTACCTCCTGGGGTCAATATATACCCATATACTCAAATAGGTGTACTTCGGATTAATTTTCTCACAGTGTATTAGTTCAGACCAGCAGACACTGAGGTTCATTTGCCATTTTATTATCCAGTTACTCACACTGGATAAGTTCTGCTATTCCTCATGGTCAGATTTAGTTTTGACTACCATGAAGCATCACTTTTATATTGTGCTTCACAAGCATTTTGATTTTTGCGAATTCATATGTGTGGCAACCTCCTTATTCATTATTTCTGCTTAAAATGAAGCTTTTTCAACACCTAGCAGCTTACTTGCTACTTGTCATGCACAATTGTTGTTAATCAACTGGAAGTACAGCTATAGACTCAGATCGTACTTTGAAAATAGTTCTAATTTCTTCGAGGCTGAGCTCAACATGTGTTACACAGACGTTTTTGCACTAACATCAGCAATAAAAGCACCTTCCCAGTTCAACTCAGTACATGCAACCAGTTTATCTCTGCATTTACATTCCAAACACTGGTTATAGTCATACTGAGACCAAAAATACCATACTTGTTTAGCCCTAGATATATTTACATACATATTAGTTTCTGAAGTAGGTATCCAGCCATTATTTTCACCAACAGCTGTATGATGATGTGCCATAGGGCCAGGCACCAACAATGAGAGGAGAAATCATGCTCGTTTATAAGGAGCATGATTTTCTTTGCTTCTGGGAAGGTGTTTTCCACTGTTCCTCAGAAAAAATCTCTCCCCAGAGGAGAGTACCCTTGTACTTTTGACTAATTCACACCCTTTGTCATGTATATTACATGTCTGTAAATGCACTGTTAAAATTCAGGCTAAGTTTTCTCATGTTTGCAAAGAACACTTCAATCTTTGATGCTTATCTGAGGAGGTTTTATTCTTCTGTATCTCTTGGAGCACACGGAGCTTAGTAGAAACCCACATCAGTTTACTTGCTCACAGATAAGAATGGGAAGAAGCTAATGAGAGGTATCTGTGGCAAATGCTGGAGCCTGGGGAGCAAAATTGCTAAAGGCAGTACTGATGGAGCTGCCAAGTACAAAGGGTAGTGCCAGTGCAGCCTGAGGAGCAGCTAGATGCCAACTGGGAGAAAGACTGATCCTGTACACCTCGCACAGGGAAGGGGAAGACATGGGAGGGGAGCACTGGAATTAAAATTTCTTCTGTAAAGCATTGGACTCAGTGATAGGACAGGAATGGAGAGGAGAGCAGGCAGCAGCAGAGAATGATTTGTAAGTCCTCAATGGAAAGTCGGCTGGATTCACATGTTTTGCATTGGTTTAATTCAACCCAACTAAAGTACATTTTCTTGTTCCTTTTGTGAATTTTCAAATTGCTGACTACACGACTTATCCAGCAGTTTGCTGAGGCCTCAAGTGTGAGTCCTGAATCAGATTCAAAACAAGAATAGGATGATTCAGTAATGACCTGGTTGCACCTAGGTAGGTATCGTATTAAGCAAGTAATTTCTTGAATGCAAATATATGATAGGAAACGTTTTCTCCTGCTAAGCTAATCAGAGACAAAGGGGTTGAACTGGGTTGGGGAAGGAAGAATCATGAGGAACTAAGGGGATGAGGTTAAAATCTCATGTTGTTAAAAAAGAAGAAAAGAAAAAAAGGTAAGTGGCTGTTACAAAGAGCTTTCCAGGCAGAAACTACAGTCAAAACCCCACCAACATGTTCCACCAACAGATCTGTACTGGATCACAGCTGTGACCTGAAGATCTTGTGTCTGTGTGGTGCTCTCAGTCAGCTGCAACCCCAGGGCCCTTTGGGTGGCATCCCCATGTCCAGTGACACACCCTGGAGCAATGCCCCTGGGAACATGCTTGTGAAGCTGTATGGGATGCATCCAGGTAGTGTCCCACGACATAAGGACAAGCCAAATTCTCAAACGACCACTGTGTTTTTCATTCCCTATTTTTTCTGCATTCCCCATATTTAGACTTTTTTCTCCTGGCAATTCAACTACTTGTCAAACAACACCTATCACTCACCCCATCAGATGGCTCCTAATGTCAAAGCCAAGCAGTTCTTTATTTGTGAGCATTCAACGAGAAGGGCTCCATCGCTACTAAGGGGTGAAGATAATTTAGCGTTCTGCAAGGGGGTTATGCACGCACTTTGGAGAATACTCAAAATCTGCTGACTTTTGTCAGCCATCTACTCAGTGGAGCAGATAAAAAAGGAGTATAGCATGACAGTGAGATACTGATGCTGATTGGGGGAATCGTACATCATCAGGCGCTGAAGCACACAAAGCTACGTGTAAAGATGGCACTAGTGCCCCTGTGCAGAAATAACATCAGGAGAGCTCCTGTCCTGCCAGAAAACCAAGCGGGCAGCTGCATGCTCCAGCTTGACTGCTGTTAGTCAGTGGGCAACAATTTGGAGCTGGGAAGTCAACAGAAATTATGCAAGACTGTGAGGCTCTGCATTGTACAGGAAATAATAAAGGAAGCTGATGGAGGCTTCAGGAAGACCTGTTTGGTGAAGGACTACTGACAGTATAACAAGAAAGGGCATATGCCCAGATTATACATGTACTGGGAAGGTCAACGGAAGCCTGCACATAAAGTAACAGGGGCTGCACTAGAAAATACAAGCTACATGCACTTCAAAGAACACAAACTAGGTGAGGTAGTAGTATCTGCCCAGATCCACTACTCCTCTTTGCGAGTAGTGCTTTTTGAGCTATGGTTCATCAGTGTCTGTACTGGACACCAAACAGCATTAAGGAAGGATTCAGATACTGTCTAGTCACTGATGTTCCACAAACTTGAAAGGATACCAGTGATGATCTATTCACTACCTCATACCTAAGAGGGAAATGCTAATAGCAGAGTGGGGAGTAAAGTCAGCTTGCTGGAATGATTTTGCTGACTTGAAACAAGCTGACACAAAACCAAATAGCGAAGTACACAGAAATGATGTTGAGCTGAGGGCAGCTTCCTTTGTCAAAGGAATGCATATACTGCTTTGCTGGGGTTAGGTGGAGCTGGACCACCAGCATGATACTGTTGCTTGGAAGGACTCTTTTGAGTCCTGTGGCACATCCAAACCCCAGGCTAGCAGCACAGGCCCCAGATAGTGATGTATAAATAAGCACATGAGTAAATAAACACATGAGTAAAACCAAGGGAAATATTAGATACCATGCTAACATATGAAAAAATACCCCAAAAGAGCTTTTTACTAGAATAACTCTTTTGCAGTTGACTAAAATGTTTACGAGCCAGTAAGTGTGACCCTTTTCATGCCCAAATTTTTCTGGTTTTGCTGCATTCTGTTGTTGCATTTCTACAGGTGATAAATAAAGGTTCAATATAAATGAATAGACTTCTAGTATTTAAGGTCTAATTAATGACCAATACTTATGATTTATGACCCTCACTAATAAATTTGGTCTGCAATTGGAGATAACAGTTAGGGACTGAACTGTGAAAAGAGTCAGTAATTTGTGACTATAATTATGAACAACCACAGGAAGGGTGAAGCAGTTGTTTTGTATTCATTAAAGTTTCATAGCTCTTGTCTGTAACAGGTTGGAAAAGAATAAGGATGTTGGCTCTTCCCAGCTTTGTGCAATAACAGGTGGAGAACACTTTGAACGTGGAAGTAACCTTGGGGTACAAAGGCTGATGGTGAAGAAATCACTGGAACTCTTCCCACAGTAATCTGAATTGTCTGTCTGCTATTTTAGGCTCTCTCTTCCATCCTTATGAGCTTTACATTTGTGCTTCCCAGTCCTGACTTTCGTACAATCCCCTTTTCCTTGTCTGAGGAACAGTGTCTTTTCAGCCCTGTCACTCTCCCCAGTCTCTTTGACACAGTTTGGAAAAACTGAGAACTTGCCTCACTTCCTCATTTCTCTTTTTTGAGGACCAAGAAGTCCATGATGTGCAAAATACTCCCAGAAAGAAGAAAGGCTTTTCCCTGGGCTTGACACAGACAGTGGAAGATGACTTCCAAACCTTTTTGGGAGACAGTAGTACTGTCTGATTTGAAAGGAGAAGCTAAGCTGTAAACCACCAGGATGTTCCTTGAAAGATCTCCCCAGGGTTTCTGTGCAGCTGCAGATGTATTTGAGCTGCACAGAATTAGGGAAAGGAGCTCAAGAGGTTACCAAGCCTACACTTAGACTGAATCAGCTAGACTTGGACTAAGCCAAAGGGACCAGATCATTCAGGAGTGGAGCCGTAATTACTGCTAAATTAATGTAAGGAAGGAGTCCTTGATTTCTGACTCCAAAGGATGTTGGAGCCCCAGGGAAGGTAATGCTCCAGGTACCAGTGTCTCTCCACCTTGTTTGTCATCATGCTGCTAATTACAGAAGCCCCAGCAGAGCCCATTGCAAAGATCTGTGGGAAAGGATCTTGTAGACATGGAAGAAACAAAGCCATCATGCCAAGAAATGACAAAGAACCACACCACATCTCCTTAGAAATGCCACTGAGATTGTTCCTAAGCAATGGATGCATTCAGGGTTACAAAAACTTCAGGCAGAGACAAGAAATAGCCCTTTCAACCAGCATCCCAGGAGAAGATAAAATGAACTCCCTTAGGTCCAGAATGTTTCTGTTTCTGCTCTCCACTTTATTCAAGCACACCACAAAGGGATTTGCTTCAGACAGGGAAAGGTGGACATCCAAGAACACCACTGTCTTTTGCAATGTTTGCATTACCTGTGTACCGTCAGTACTTACAGCCAAAAGTCAAGTGCTCCAGCTAAGCGGGTACTTTGTGACTTGCTGGTGTGTTTTAATGGGTCAATAGATCATTTCTTTTCTTAAGAAATAAATTTCTGACAAGTTGCTGATCCCTTTTATTTGAGCTTCTTTCTCACCACCAAAATGTGCCTGCTGCTAAGTGGTTCCTGTATTAATTGACTTTTTAATGAGTAAATGGTGGGTGGCAGAATATGGGAAAAAATATCTATTCTTTTGTTATCCAACTACATAAAAGGGTAACATTTTGAAAGACACATTGGAGGGGTCTGAGGCACCCTCAAGAGGAAATGTGTGTAGATGTGGTGCTTAGGGGCATGGTTTAGTGGTGAACTTGGCAGTGCTGGACTAATGGTTGGACTTGATGATCTTAAAGGTCTTTTCCAGCCTAAACGATTCTATGATTTTATGATTGAGTGCATGCAGTGTTGCATCAGCTGGGACTTCCTTACCAGACCCCCACAGCCACACTTGTCCATAGCTCTGTCCTGCATCTTTCTGTGTCCCTGCTCCCCAGCATGGTCACATACATAGGTGTGTCGCACAGGCTTCCCACAGCTGCCAACAGAGGGAGGTCATGGCTGTGCAGGATGACGTCCAGGAGAGCCCCAGAGTAACTCCCAACACTTTTGGGAGACTCACTCTTGTCCCATGCTGCTCTGACTGATCCCAGTGGCAGCCATGGGCTCACAGTCCCTTTGCCGCACACACCTCAATTTCTCTCTTCTCCAGACCTGCGTGTGCAGCCCCTTCCCAGTATGGCGCCATGAATAACTGGAATGTCTTTCCTGGTTAAGGCAGCACAGGGGAACTGGATATTGGGCTATCTTGGAACATAGCTATGCCTGCTATTCTGAAAAAGTAAAAAGCAGGAAAAAGCCATTACCCAAATATGCTGGGCTTTCAGAGAAAAGGGGGAGGAGGCAAAGAGGCAAATTTCAGGCCATGGTGGCCCACAGGTTGTGGGGTTCAAAACCAAAATGAGGCCAGGCAGCATTCACAGTGGAAATCACCTCTTAGGACTGGCATGGGGAACACAGTGGCCTTGCGGCGCTTGCTCCACGCAGGCTGGCTGATGGACAGAATTGCACAAGGAGCGTTGTTTGGACAAGAGAAAATGGGATTAAAACAACGTAACAGCAGCTCTATACATGCCTAGCTTGTGGAAAAAATGTAAAGTAAGTCAGGCATAAACCACACAAGATGTTTTACTGCTAGGTATTTTATTGTTAGGGGCAGTGTCAGGCAAGGGTGCTCATAAATCAGCTGCAGTAGTTTCTATTATTTCAGAAGAGAGAGAATCTACTGGAAATTATTCTGATCAACAGCATTTATGTGAAGCTGCAAGGAAATTCCAGGCAAGATCAGAATGTGCAGCTTCCAATTCCCATCAGGGATTGCAATTGTTGTTGAAACACCTTATTTCCAAACTGCAACCCGCAATCTCAGGTGAGGTCATTCTTCCTTGTGCCAAGACATGTTGCATTGTCATGTAGCCTATTGTACATCCTCGGAACAGGTATTGTGCTTGTAAATCAGGAAAATGCACATGCACGTCTGTAACTTCAGAAACAAGAAATGGTGGCATAAACCCCAAGATTGTTCATGCCCTTTTAACTATGCACAGCTTCAGCTGGCCTGCTTAATTCGATTTGCACCTCTTTTTTCTTTTCTATGGCACTCAGTACACTTCCAGCACTGCCTGCTGATGTGAAAATCACAGCAAGATCACTAAAACTAGCTAAATCAATTTTTCTTTTTCCTTTTGCTCATTTGATATGTGCTATGACAGAGTTGTGGCCACAGTCTGGCTTCAGTAATAAAAAACAACTTGTGCTCCCTTTTTTTTCACCAGAGAGTGAAGGAAGATATGGGGGAAGTTGTCTAAATACTCTCCAATAAGCCCTAGAAGCTACTGGCCGGATTCCTGAAATCCATCACTTATGGTAAGCATTACATTTCTATACCACACCCCATGACAGCCAGGGAGGGCTTGTGAGCTGTGCCAGTGGGGGTGGTGATGCATTTACACTCACCACTCTCCCATGAGGTTAGACCATCCCTTTGGATGTGGAGCCCAGAAGCCACTCCTTTGGTATGGAAGACAGTCCCACACCTTTTCCTACCAAAAGCTGGTCAGCTTGCTTTCTTCTAAGAGCAGCTGTGGGTGTTAATGGCTCAATGTAAAATGCAGAATTCCACATCAAGGATCCTCTCTTTTTTCTCACCTGCCTCATTTGTAGAATAACTTTTGGCCATGCCTACATTGCACTACATTACACTGCATTACAGCACACAACATTGCAATATGACATTTACATTGCAATATGACATTTACATAGGTTATGGCTGTGGCAGCCCAAGCAAGAGCAATGTGTAGAAACAACCAGTGCTGAGGATCCAGCAGTCACACCACATACATGTATAGAGGGTTTGCTTCAGGCCAGTCCCCATGGACTGACTGCTGTGGCACCGGGAATACAGGGTCTGTGCACAAGGAGGGGGTTTTCCAATTTTGCTCAAGCCAAGAGTCCCAGGCTGATTCCCCAGTGTGAACCGAAACACCAGAGTGGAGGTCATCAGGGGATTCACTTCAGCAATGTGTTCCTGTCTCCAGTTAAAATGGTAACGTAGAAACATCCTGAGGTACCCCAGACTCACTCAAGGTTTGGTGATTTTTGCTTTGCTTGACCTGAGAGGCCTCAAACCTCTACCTTGTACTCCCCACACAATGCCATAGAATCATAGAATGGTTTGGGTTGG
>NW_009932995.1:0-697 GCF_000696875.1 Nestor notabilis
CGCGGCCTAGCCCCGCCCGGCGGGAGCCTCTGCGGGGTGACCGACAGCAGAGTTTGCTCCCCAGTGATGAGAACGGAAGATGTCAGCTAACCCCCCCTATTTTTAACAGTGTCCTCTGATTTCCTGCGCTATTATCAAGAGCCATTTCGAACTGGAATATATGCCTAAACAAGAAGAATACAGTCCTGTAATTCTTACGTGGGTAAAAAGCTCTTTAGAGTGCTGGGTGTCCTGATTTAGAAAAGTACAGGTTTCTGTGAACAGCAATGTTTTGAGTCTTGCAGACTCCATTAGTTCCTTTAGTTCATTAGTTCTTGCAGAGCAGCAGTAAGACCAAGATACTTGATGAGAAACCCTGTAATGCATCTATTCTTACTTTCTCTGTATTGTAAGATGATAGTTGCAACCATGACCCCAAGTAAAAATGGGGAAGAATCCCTAGGGATGCTTAGACAAATTTTTGATGTGAAAATTTCTAATGGTTGAACACTAACATGATAGCTAAAATTATATCATTGGCATTTTAACAGATCACTCTGGTTATATTGCTTCTGTCTCACCTAAATATCATAGAGTCATAGAATCATAGAATAGTTAGGGTTGGAAAGGACCTTAAGATCATCTACTTCCAACCCCTCTGCCATGAGCTGGGACACGTCGCACCAAACCATGTCGCCCAAGGGTCTGTCCAGCCTGG
>NW_009932996.1:0-10727 GCF_000696875.1 Nestor notabilis
CGGCAGAGCCGGGCCTCGCTGCAGCAGCGCGAAGCCCGAGCTCAGCAGCACCAGCAGGAGATGTCGGCACGAAGCCACCCGCTTAGTTAAAGGAAGCGATCTAAAACCAGCGTTTAAAAAAGCAGCATAAAAGATGGAGGTTAAGAGAGCTGAAGTGTTCCCTGCACCCTGCTCTGGCCGGTCTTTCCAGACAAGGTGAAAAAGAAAGCGTTACTTGGTCCTTTCTTTCAGGGAAAAGGGCATTTTGGAAGAGTGCTGCCAACAGCTGCCACAGTCACTGACACGCGTTCAGGGAAATGCTTCCCCAAACACCCCAAAGCAACCAGAGGCCTTCATTGCACTCTCTGCCCAAGCATAATTTGGTCACGTAACTCAGTGTTCCGAGTGACGACCATCAACAACTTGATCTCCAGCACCCTGTTGTTTCTACCTCACTGGCAAAGCCACAGTTTCCCAAAGCCTGGATTACAGCGGGTGCAGGCAGAGCAGACAGAACCCTTCCTCCAGGGAGGGCTCATCCTGCCCCACATCCCAGTGTCCTGTTTTTCCACCCAGGTGAAGATGGGTTCCCTTCCCCTGCCTGGCAGCAGTGCGGGAACACAGCACAAGAGCTATTTAAGCATCCTGCTTAGGCCCCTGTGAAACAAGGGGGCCCCAAAGCACCCCAGACTGACACCTCCCATCCCAAAGAACTGCTGCTTCAGCCAACCCCCTGCTCCTGCAGCAGATCAGGATTGAAATGAATCAGAGGTGGAAACATCTCAAGGGGGGAGCAGTTGTTACTTGGCCACAAAAGCAAGGAACTGGTAGATAAATACCACCCGACCTCAACAACAGCAAAACATCACCAACAGCCTTTGAGGAACAAAGCCAAGGAAACTCATGAGGAGATGCAAAAGCTGGTAACAAGTTCAGACTTTGTTTTCTCCACTCAGAAAATCTGGTTTTGCTCTTAAAAGGAAAGAGAAAGTCTTGGAATAAGGAAATGGGTATCCCAAGTCATTGGAAAGTACAGCTCCTTTCAACAGTGTTACCACACAGGGGGGGACAAGGAGGAATATAAAACAACTTTTCATGTAAGGTCCAGCCTCTCTGGGTGTACCGAAGTTGTTACAAGTTCTCCCCAAATAAGTCCTCAATCAGCAGCCATAGTCTGGATTAAGCCAGAGAATTTATCTAAAAAGAACCTTTCCAGCAGCAAAAGCTCTCATCACATCCCATTAAACCACTGCAGACTCCTTTTAAAAGCATTTACCAGCACCCCTAAGCTCTTCAACACCTGGGAAGGGAGAAGACAGCACAACACCAGTACTCACCTACACCTACACCTCCCAGTGTCTTCCCTGAGGGTAACCTCAGGGCTCAACCATTGCTCTGAGAACAAGTTCATCTCCAAATAATGCTTTAATCCTGATTTGCCTGCTGCCTTCTCAGGTTACTTTTAAGGAGACTTTTAGTTGTTCAGAGCAGGAACCCTCATGGATGATCCTGTTAGTGAGAAAATACAGTGTAAGGGACCCCTGCACTTGCCAGGGGGACCTGAAATGGACAGCCCAGGTATTCGGGGAGGTGAGAACAGAGCTTGTGTCTGCAGAAACACAATGTCAGAAAGCAACAGCACATTTAGAGCAGTTCTGAGGCAGAAGTGGTTGGAGGGGATTGAATTTTCCCTAAGAGTCTGACCTTTTCATTCTACATTTGTGCCTATCACCTAGCTCTTTGGCCATATGAAGTCTGACTAATGGCCTCTCTAGTGCCAAGAGACCTTCTGGAATAGGAAGATCCACCCAGTGGTTAGAGCAGACAGGATGCTTCATCACACAGCTGTGCTGGTCTATTGGGTCCGTATTTCTTGAAGGAAAACTCTACCCTCTAGAAAGGAGTGCAGCAGAGAGGGGTAGTGTCAGCCATAGGTATTAATTACAGATTGTTTTAAGTCTTCAGTTGCTTTTGCTCCACCACAGCAGCAACACTGGGCTGCAACAGGGATACTCGAGCGTCTCCTGAAGAGGCAGAGCTTGCTTAGGATTGCCAGTAAGAACAGAGGTACATGCATCAACCTGACCCCGAGCCTCCCCACACACCTTCATGACAACTACAGGAGCCTGTAAAGAACTGGCCTTCAGTGAAGGAAATAACACCAGTAAAAAAGCTGCAGGCTGGCAGCATCCCTCCTGCTAGGGTGATTCTAGGCCATCAGCAGCTTAGGCAGCTCTTACAAAGACTGACCTTTAACAAATCAATACCTATAAACACCAAAAACTGCAGTGTCAAACAGCTATGCAGACGTGAGGCAGCACAGCATGGAAAGGAAGGGGAAAGCACAATGGATTAGTGTTCACTCAAGAGCTTCTGCACGAGCCAGGCACACGGGTGCTGACATTTCCTCTCTCTGAGGACTGGAGTTCCTGATCAGCTCAACACTGCCACAGGTTAGCAGCTCTCTCCGTGGTTTGTCTCAGTTGCTGTTCACCTGCTCCACTCTATTGGAAATGCAGCAGTTTCCCTCTCAGGAGGGACCCGTGTCCAGCTCAGGACTGTGACTCCACCAGGACCTTGTGTGATGCCCACTGGATTACACCAGGAAAGCACTCTTGTAGCTCAGACCTCTACCACGACTCTTCCTAGCACGGTGTACTGTGAGACAACATCAAGGTTACTGTGACCAGAGCTTATGCAGGGTAATATTATGCAAGCCACTGAGGCAGAACGCCCCGGTGCCATGCCTGTATAAGCCTCTAAATACATCTGTCTTCATTGCACGTGTCTAGATGCCCATTTCTTGTGTTTCAGAATCCTGATTGTAGCTGGATACGCTCCAGTTCAGAGCCAGGAAAGCAGGATGAGGCCTCCCTGCAGCAACACGCTCCTGCTCTAAGGCTGTGCATAATAAGGCTTGAGTTCAAACTACACTTGACTCATTGATTAAAACAACCACAGTCTGGCTGCCAAGGAGACTTGTTGATAAGGCGATTCTGGATTCAGGCAGTTTCAGTGCACAAAGCCACCAGCTGTAATCACATCCTCCCCTCTCAGCTCATCAAGGTCCTTTTCCCAGGCAAAGGGGTGCAAACTGCAGGATGTCAGATGACAGTCACCAAAACCTCATGCAATCTTCTTCTTTACACGCCCCAGGAATGGCCAAGCACAGACACGAGGGAGAAGAATCCAGAAGCTACTTGAATGGCAGGAGGTGTGACTTCATTGGAATACATTCTATTCACAGGAGGAAGACCCTTCTATACTCACCCATCAAAATTCACTGGACTCTGCCTGTCCCTTCCCAATCAGGAGTTACTCCATGTGTTACGGCCATGATGCAGGAGTCCCTCCCTTCAGGGATATGCAGACAGGTGGTTTCTTTCTCCTCAAACTTAAAGTCATTAAAAAGATACAAAGAACTGCTTTTGGCAGCACAGAAAAAAATCTGGAGTGCAGGACCCAAGTAGATGGGGAATTAATCAGTCCTTGACCTAATAAATAGAGTAGTAGGAAGTCTTCAAGATGGCCAGTAGCCCAAACATGAAACCTGAAGTCCTGCAGAGATCACAGGGAGCTTTAATGCTCCACACTGCACGGGGGCACCTCCTGGGATCTGCTACCACACAGTTTTTCTGACACCTTTTGTTAGGCTCATGGACTATTTGGAATCTTGAAGTTCTTTTGCCTTCTTCAAAATCAGATGAACATCAGAGATAGGATAATCCTATGTGAAAGAAACAAAGTGATCTACGTGACTACCCAGCATTTCTGGTACGCATTGTTTCACTTAAGTAGGACAAACCTTGGCAAGAGCATTTCTGGCCTGTTATAACATATAATGCCATGTTGTTACTCCCTTAACAGCTAACAGTTCCCTGTTTTGTAACTGATCAAGCCTTCAAGAAGGTTTTGTTTGTTTTCCTTTTAATTTGTCCTCTAAGGGTACAGCAAGCTGGCCTGCTACAAGGGCTATCTTCACGCCAGAAAGCCTTATCAAAGCCAGTATCTTGCACAGCCCAAAGCAGGAACTGGCAGAAACAAAGATCTCCTACTGTGCAGTGCATGTGTTTTCAACCTTGGGCTCTCACAGATCTCAGAACTAAACAAAAGCCTCTGGCCAACAAATTTAACACTGTCACATGGTTTCACATCTTTGCTTCCATTTTTTTGCAAGCCAAAGGAACATTAGAAACCTCTAGCCTGTGCTCATTTCTCCGTAGGATAGAATAGGTGCATGAGCAAAAGATTCCACTTCCAGTAATGAGCATGCTGTGAGATTCCTTAAGATTTTTCTGCATGCAAACATCAGAAATCTGTTATTTCTCTTCAGCCAGGCACATCCTCCCTCACAGCATCATCCTCCCTCACAGTACTATTTTAAGACACCTTAAGTTGTCCCTATACCCACTATATTTAATCCTTACCTGTAGCAGCCTCATGTTCAGAGTGAAGTCTCCTTCCAGCAACTGATCCCGGATTAGTCTGAAAGATGGAAATTATTCCAGCTACCTTTGACTCTTTACAGAGGAGCTTTAAAGACAGGCTACACTGTGCCCTTATAAAGGCTTTTGAAAACACTTTTGCTACCATTGTGAACAGTGACTATCACCTGTTCACCAGATGCCTTAACACATGGCTACAGAAGACTCCTGGATCCACGGATTTAGGTAAAGAAGGGGGAGAGAAGAGGAATGCTGTGGATGTACTTACGTCAACATGGCACAACAGACGAGCAGAAGAAAATCGAAGCGCTTGTCGTCGGCGAAGAGCGAGTCCCAGATGCGGATGACATCTGGCAGCAGGAACTCTTGGGACAGGAGCAGGGTCAGCCAGCGGAAGGCAAAGAACTGGGGTTTGATGTTCTGTTCTTGCTGTCAGACATGCACCAGGCAAAGAATGAATACGTGCTCTTGGCCAGTCCCCTACAAGTAAGAGATGCACCCCGTTTCCATCCCCGTCTCCACCCCGGTATTGCTCTAAGCTGCCAACTCGTACTACAGCATCAACAAACCCACTGCCTCCTTTGAAGGCTCTCACATTCAAGGCAGAGAGAGATTTTCAGTGCAGCCATGCTCCATGTCTCCAGCCAAGCCAGAAAATGCTCCTCTGACCACAACATGAAGCAGAGGAAGCTTTTCTTCCTAAAAGGCACCAGTTGTGTTAGTTCCGTTAAGCTTGCCAAGGAATTCCCATTTGAACAGCATTTTATCTGCAAAGCCACAGCCCTCCCCCTCTAGCAGAGCACTGTTTTGTCAGGATTTCCTCTCCTTCCCAGAAGCTCTGTATTTAGCAAAAGGTTTACTATTCACAAAAAGAAACAAAGATGGAACAGAGTTCACACTGATGGTCAGTAAAGCACACTGTAAACACTTCCAGCCTAAAGCTTTCTTGTTTTCTGCTGTTAAATGCAAGGGACTATAAGTTTAATCAAGGTCAATCAAGGTTAAACAATAAGTTTAATCAAGGCTCCTGCTGGTATTCTTAAGGACCAGCTGCTGCATGGCCAAGGCCACTTCCTGCCAGCCAAACAGTAGGAGGTTATTTTGTCCCCACTGAATCAGTCAACACCATGGGTCATGTCACTGTGTTGACAAAGCATCTTTTGAACTATAAAAGAAATATAACTTGTTTTTTCTACAGGAAAAACAGGTCTCAGTGTGATTTAGTGAAGGTTGGAATAACAAGAACAGCTTTCCCTTCTTCCAAATTCTCCTTGGACTTTCACACCAAATGGACAATAAGACCTGAAGATGTTCTCAGCAAAAGCTGCCTTCTACATGTTCTACAAATCTCACACCAAGGCACTCAGGGACCTCTGGATGAAGGAGAATGATAGAATTAGGTGGGTGAGAGGGTCCAGCTTGCTGGATTTCACTTCTGGAATGATCCTCCTGCAGTTTAAGTTAGTGCTGTCAGGGCAGACAATGGCAATAGAAGTATGTGCATGGAGCGAGGGCTGGTTTTTGTTTGAACTCTGCAGCAAAACTCCTGTTTTGTCTATTTACTAGAGGAGAGTGAAGACTCCAGCAACACCTCAACACAGGTGAGCAGGGATCAAGGCCAAGTCACTCTGGACTCGCAGCTGGCAGCTTTGCAACAACTATTGTTTGCTTTTGGTCAGGCAGGGGAGGACAGCCTGGCTGTGTCAGCTTGCTCTAGGCTTACTCCAAGGAGAGGTTGTTTCAGCTCCCAGATAAGAGTTTCTATGCCTTATCAGCAAAGCCCTTCATAAACTCCCTCAGCCTTTCTATTCAAGCACAGAGCTTAACAAAATTGGTTGACATTTAAATGCACTATTAAGCTCCACTCCTCACATTCCAACCAAGACTCAGAAAAACACTTAGCTCCTCACCAGTTTCAAATACAGCTCCACATCTTTTTCCTTCAGGGTGGAGTAGACCTTCTCCATTTTGTAGGTAATACCACACTGAGAATCATCCAAGCTCTTAATGAAATTGTCCCGAATTTCAGCCATTAGATTGGTAAAGCAGAAAAATGTGTCTGCTTCAGCATGTTCTGGAAAAAGAATGAATTAAAAAAGCCATAAAAATCACAGGGGAGTAGAGGAAGCAGCACTGACAAAGACACACAGAAATATTCTTGCTCCATAATCTGGTTTGCTGTACTGGATTCCAGCAGCAGTTCCCACAAGATCTTGGCTTGCTTGGTTTGGGACAAGACTAGATATTTCTTTTTTTTCCCCAACTAGAAGTGTCTACAGAGCCACTGCAGACACACACCCTGTGTGCAGCACAAGGTCTTCATGACATCAGGTTACAAACCAGTTACCTTTACCCAAGAACATCATCTGCTCTCCCCACCATCAGCACACGCCCTCAGAGCTGCTGTGAAGTAGAAGCAACAGGCAAAGTACTCCCATTCTACTCTTATCAGTAGTTTAAAGAGAGTCTCATTCCCAGAGCAGTTCTTCATGCAGGGAGCACACAGCACAACAGCAATTACTGAGCAGCCAAAAGCCTCTCACCTTTCCATTCACTATTAGGATCTGTAGCAAAGGTGTAGTAGAGAGGCCCCACGATTTCATTCATCCCTTGCACATATGCTATCCCAGGGTTCAGCTTGGCATAGATGAAGAGGATTCTCTCCACCACTTCCCAGTGAGCTTCACAGCCGTTGGGCAGAACTTCGTACTCGCTCAGAGCATTAGGTGTTGTTTTAAGAGGGGAGCTCACCTGAAAAGCAAGGCAAGACCAGGGCTGATTCAGGATAACCAACTGCCACAGACAGTTTTGTACATGTGGCTTTTAATACACATTGGCCCCCACAAGATTTGGGCAGCTTATACCAAACAGGCAGGTGTTCACGTAAACCAAGACAAGCAACTTGGGAAGCACAAAGGCAGTGAAACCCTAGTGCTGGGTTCCCCTCAATCATTGCACCACCTGATCCCATGCAGTAGGAAACCACAGCAGTTCCACTTCTTTGTTAGTAGTATGAGGAAAAGCACAGATCTGTTGTGGTAACAAGCCACCCTCCCCAACAGCATGTGGCCCTTGTGCTGTAAGGCTCAGGAAAGAGGGAAGAGACAACAAACATTTCAGCAGATTCAACTCCAATAAATTACCCCTTCAGTGTTTTGTTCCCATACAGAAAGGCACACGTCAAGCATCAAATACTCTCATCTTCCTGCAACTCCAACTTCCTCCAGAAGTCAGGAAAAGGTAATCTTGGAAATTAAATACACCCATAATTCCCTACTAACTGCCAGCCACGTCAACTGGCTCTACAAAGCTGTCTGGCCATGCAGTACCTGCGGGGGTATTTGCTTAATTCCACTGCACAAGCAGAGAGAGAAACAGAAGAAAAGCCCAAGAAACACCCTTCCCTTATGAGCTAAGATGCCTTGTCCCATGGGCAGCCCCCCCAGCTCTCACATTTGTGACCCCGCTGCGGTTCCGCGCCACTGTCTGCGACTTGAGTGTTGTCTGCTCCACCCGCTTGCGCAGTGTCTCAAACTCATTCTGGGGGTCCAGGATTAAAAGGCAGGGGTAGTCTGTTGGGCGCTGGAAGAATGCCATGTCCGGGTACAGCCTCCTGGGGTGGACACAGAAGGAAATCAGGATCAGCAAAGGAAGTACGAGCCCCATGGAGGCTCGGTTTAATATTAAGCTTGATTTTCAAAGTACAGTGTGTTAACCAAACCACTCGGGTTCAGAGACCTGAGCCACTGTTCCTCACACACCTGACATCTTTGTCTATCTGGAGAAGCACTTCGTTATCCTTGAAGTAAGTATTCCATCGGCTGTCTGGATTTGGATTGAGGGGCTGAAGAAGCAAACAACAGAAACAGAACAAGAATGTTTCACAGGTATCCAAATCCTCACTAAACATACACTGATTTAGCATTTCTGCTGTCCCTCTGCCATCTAGTACCAGCACACTCCTAGCACATCAGGTTTACCTTTTTCAGTAGCTACGTTTAAGGTGCTTCACACAGTTTGCAGGGAGCAGATCAGAGCTTGTGAAACAAGTGAGCATGCAGGTTCACTTAGAGAGGCAGAAGCCAACATTTCCAATCCCTTTTCACCTGTTTCTTAATGACTTTGTTCCCAAACCAGGTTCCCAGTCCCATGTCAACCAGATTCCAGACTGCTGGAGATGATCTTTGTACTTAGGTAAGAGTTACCCACCCAGTTACCTGGGCATTGGGGTTATTAGTTACAACCATCCCTCTATCTCAGTTCCGAGAAGGCTGATTAAGCATCACCCTCATGCCCAGGAAAAAGGAAGTACATACTACTATGAGCAACCTTTCCTGTATCCGAGCAGTTTTCTAATACAAGAAGCAAAGTTAACAACTAACCAAGAAGATTCAAAGGTCACTGTAACCTGCCAGTGTGAGGAGTTTTAGACATGTTAGTTTTACAGCACCAAGGCCTCCAGAGATCACAGCCACACAGATAACTGCACGCTAGCAGAGAAGTTAATGTTCAAGACTGGTCATGGAAGCAGTTGTATCATTTTACAGTCTCTTCTGATCAGTTACCTCATTAGCTCCCCCAACACACACACACTTTGGAATTTTCAGGGAAGTAAAAAGCCAAGAGATGCAGGAAAAGGTCCACTAAAGAAAAAGCCAGCCAGCAGAACTAGAAACGAGTGAGTCTCCTGCCTTCCATGCCACAGTCCCACTTGACTCTCCCATCTCTTTCATATCCTCTGTTCAGATTAGCCCCCTCCGAGCCCACCATGGACCTGACTTCCCAGGAGAGCGTCTCTTTGCTAGAGGTACCTCTGGTGAGCCTCTCCCTAGGAGGCCTGAGAGCAGCTAGCCCCAGAGAAGGTGAGAAGGAATACGCAAAGCTGAAAACAGCTCTCTTCAGAACTATTGGTGCTCTTCCAGTAACTCACACAAGTGCCAAGCTGGTACTTAGGAACGGTCTCTCCTGTTTTTAGCAGGGCAAAACAGTTGAGAACAGAGCCAAAACCAGCCCAGGGGTCCAGAATCCACAACAACTGTTTATAACTCTGGGTAATTATCTGCAGCACAAAGGCTTAACACCACTTACATGATCTTCTAAGGTCACATCTTCCCTTGAAACACCCAGGTTGGCTTTGGCAATCCCAGGCTGGATAATCATTTCCTTGAGGAACTGGGAATACAGATCCCTTTAGGAGGAGAAGAGGAAGTTGCAATGAAGCAGAAGATTACGTCAGCAAAGCAGCAGACTGAGTTCAAACAGATCTCTCTGTACCACTCTGCTCAGCCAGAGGGCATTTGACTTTCTCTTCAGTTGAGTTTAGCTGAAGAGGTCAATCCACCCATCAGGCTACAGAACAGTACATTCCACACAAGAACAATTTATTTTATGAAGGTACTTAATAATTTAAGGAACTATTCTTCTCTGCAGATATCATTAGAAACAAAGGAGCAAGCACTGATGTCCTCACCTCTGTTTCTTCAGCAAAGAGCTCCATAAGGCTTTCTCTAAAGGGAGGTAGTTCAGGAGTATCTGTACGGAAGACAGACAGACACACACGGATCAGTGTCTGGAGAATGAGCTGTTATACCTGAAAGATGAGCAAATCAAACACAGTGGCTACAACTGGCTCTTTGAAAACATTGGGAGCTTTCTCCAGAAAGCCCACTACTTTGCCAAGAAACAGTCAGGCATGTTTCAGGGACTGGTTTTCAACACAGACCCATTTGTAGGGTTGATCAATAGCTAACCCGACCAAAATGCACTGCTAGCTTAATCCTGAGAGCTGTTCCCGTGCAGAGAGCAGACAACCGCTTTCTGTCATCCAAAGTGATGGCTGCCCCACGTCAGTAAATGCTACTGCAAGTGTGCCAGTGCTGATCTGCCCAAATTACTCTTGATTTTGAGTGGCTTTTACGCTCCAGATCGTTTGTTTTGTTTACAATTCTAAGTGCCAACAAAATACCACGTGTACTTCAGCAGCCCAAGGCCCCACTCACAAGAAACAGAAGCACCCCCAGCAAAACCCACCTTCCAGCACAGGCAGCGCAGCCCACCATCAAAGGGAATCCCTGTGGGAAGAGCAGGCAGAGAAACAGCTGCGTTAACCCCGGCCTCCTCACGGCGGTTCGCTAATGGCACCTCACAAACAGGCAAGGCAGCGCTTTTCCTCCCCGGGGGGCAAGAAGTTTTCACAGGGACGCGACGGTGCCAAGGTGCCGGTGCCTCCCACGGGGCTGGGAGGGTTCCTGCGGGCGCTGGGAGCAGAAAGCCGGGGACGTGCAGGCGATGGGAAGAAGCAAC
>NW_009932997.1:0-863 GCF_000696875.1 Nestor notabilis
ATATATTTTATATAATCTTAGAGAGCCATTAATGTTCTTTCCTTCTCCTGTGCTATAGAAAGCAGGTTCGCTTTCACTAATGTTTATCACAATTACTAAGTGCCATCAGAAAATTACAATAAGTTCTGAGAGATGATTCCCAGGCTCAGAGAGTTAAACAGGAGCATTAAACACGGTCTGCGCATAAAAATATCATTTAAAGGGTTTATCTCAAAATGGGTCCTAACTGTGCACAAAAAGAACTATAAAAAAAAGGCTTCTAGCCCTCTGGAATGGTGATTTTGCAAATGCAGACCCCTATCTGGCACCCAACAAAGAACTTGTTTTGACTAATGCGAATTAATTTCTTGGAAGTTAATGGAACCATTTTCTTTGATTCATTTACTTCATGTAAAAAGGTGAGTTGAACTTCAACTTAAGTTGATAATTTATAATTTTGTGTTCAGACTGACCAAAAATGATGAGGAAAGTAGTAAAGGAAGACAGAGCAAACATGTAGAATTTCCACCACTACCATCAAAAAGGATACATAAGGCTTAAGTTTGACAGCTCTAGTGTCATTTTGTTCAGTCCTCCACAGAAGAGCCAGAATAGAATCGATGCATAAATCAGAGAAGAAAAGAATATACCTCACAGTGACCTTCACTTCAGATGCTCAGTTGATTTCAAAAGACTGCATTCTGTGAAAATTGGTACTTCCAAACAAACGCACTCACGCAAGCAGTCCAACTGTATTTACCAGTGGTAAGTAAAAACCAAATCTTTAACTTTTACAAACCTGGAAAGAAAGAAAAGAAAGAAAAAAACCACACTAACGTTTTTTAACGACACATTTCCCTTCAAATATACCTAGAAGTTAACAA
>NW_009932998.1:0-17415 GCF_000696875.1 Nestor notabilis
CTGAGGGGTCTCTCCCTGAGGTGGCGCGGGGGGATGCTGCGTGGCTGCGCCCTTCCCGTGGCTCCGGGGCACATGGGTGCTTGCCTCTGGGGGGACTCGGAGTGCTTCGCCTCTGCGGGGCCATTGGGTGTTACAGGGGCGCTTCACCTCAGAGCACATTGCAGACTTAACTGAGGGAACACGGGTGCTTCAGGGGGGCGGGGAGTGCTTACGGAGGAGCCGTGTGGCTCACCTCTGAGGGGACATGGGACATATCCCCACCGCAGTGTCCTGGGGACCAGAAGGGACACATGCCCCTCCAGCCCACTGCCATGGCTCTGCACTGAGCTCCTGCGGCCTCGCCCTTGGTCGCCCCGGCCAGGTACACATAGCAGGCGACTGCTGAGGCTCTGCCGAAGCTGGTGGAAGGGGGGCTGCTACTGCCTGTGCAGAAGGAGGACTTTAACGATGAAAAGTGCTTCGAGAGCCTTCAATGAGGGAAACTATCATCCGAAATTCACCTTCAATTAAAAAACCCAGACCTCCAGATCTTGATGTAGGTCTCTAATTTCTTGCACGCTAATAATAATGTTTAAAGATGTCTAAACACTGAGATCTGTTATTGCAGTGAATTTGCCCACAAAATTGGGAAACAGGTTTAGGCCCCTTAAAAAAAAAAAAAAAAGTCCACTAAGTGAAAGCATGGGAAAAAATTAAAGCTAAAATATACATAGAAGGAGGTGAGGCTGCCTTGACAGCTGTGGTTACATTGATGTTGGAGGATATGTACAGAGCTACAGGGGAACTATGTTCAAGAAAAAAGTTATTACTCATACCAACTGTGATCTTTTTTCAGTGTGGGATGAACATTTGTAACACCCATTAAAGAGAATTACGCATATAATTCATGACATGTTAAAAAGGTGATTGTCAACCTCACAGAAATGTAGCTAATACTTTGATGGGACAGATCCTACCTGTGATTTTAATTTCCATATTTTTTGTTTGTGAAAATGTTCTGGGAAAGCAGGGCCATTTCGTGTGACAGAAAGAGTTTGATCTTCTTCTAATGAATTTCTAAGATGAAATACTACCTTGAAGAAAATCCAGGTAGCTGTATCTGTGATGAAACAGAAAGAGTTGTGTTCCAGTTCAGAAGATAGGGCATTGTTCCTACTGAGAGTAGAGTTTGTGTGTGGCTCAACGCTGTGAGCAAGCAAGGGTGCTCAGTGCTCAGGGGTTTTAACTAAATTGAAGAACTTGTTTAAATTAAGCATGGAAGAAACCGCTTTGATAAGGGTGGACCTCAGAGTTAGGTCTTCTGTTTTCTAATTACAACTGGTCAAAAAATGTGAAAGAAAGTGTAATCACAGGATTCTGCCAATTTATCAAAACCAGAACACTTCATATTCGATGGCAGCAGTTGAAGATAAGCAAGAAAAGAAGAAAAGTGCAGGTGACTGCACAGGTAACTATATTGATGTGGTTCTGGGCATACTGGTGTAACATGCCGATGAAGTTTTAGAACAGGCAAGCACTTAGTCTCCAGACAACCCATGCTGCTTCTCTGAGCTGTGTTTTCCATGCAGGTGAAACAGAGATAGGAAAAGTTACAGAACTTTGGAAGGGAAGTTGTACAAAGACTAATACTGATTTTACTAGTTACTTATTATTATCCAGGCTCTATATAAACACAAAACTTCTATCGGTATTTCTTAAGTCCATCAGTTTATTAGCGCAGACTAGTAATCTAGTATCAAAAAATCAAAGCATAATAGGGGTAGCAAGTCTTATATCTATTTCTTAAATATTTTTTTAAATGACATGTGTAAAACCGGTTTTTCAGCATATAAAATTATGGGTAACCTTTGTCCCTAATTACAAGTTACCCAAGCATACTGATAGGGGTATGATAATTTCAAAGCCAGGAGACAGACTGTCTTCCTGCTTGGGCTCACTTTTCTAATTAAGATCATTATGCATAGTAGTCAGATTGATTCGATGCTTAGATAAATAATACGTCCTGTTGTTTCCATTGATTTGAATTTTTAATGAACTGAGTTCCATTGCTGATACCACATTTCTGGCTCTTGACTTCAGCTTTTCTACATGTGAAAATGTAAAAGCTACATATTGGACTAAACGACATGTCCCTTGGCCTATCCTTTGGGACGTTGCTCATGAAATTGTGCTGGCTCCAGGATATGAACTTCCATAGCAGAGATTCTCCCCAGAGTCCTTACCCATTGTCAGACACCTACTACAAAGAGTTAGAGCAGAAAACCAACCTCAGCTGCTCCAGAGATTGTGTAGATGAACACAGGGCAGATCTACCAGGTTTGACTTGATAGAAACTACACACAGTTATTAGCACCCACAATTTCATGTTTGCACCATCTCTCCATGGAAGAAATCATGTGTAAAGACAGAAAACAAAGGGGACATTAGGAAACCAAGAAGCAGATGGCTTTGCTCTAACTGATCTTGGGAACAAACCACACTAAGAAAGGGTCGGGGGAAAAGCTGTGCCAAGCAGATGTGTGGTGGAGGTAAAGGCGCAGAGAGACAATTGTGTAAGGAGCCAGCAGGAGAAGGGGCAGGAGGAGGTGGGAACAGCAGTGAAGCGTAGGGGTTGCAGCAAGATTGGCAGGGGAGGATAACCAGGGAGCGGCTGAGCTCAGTGGAGCTTTGAAGGAAGCGACAAGAAGAATGAATTTAACGTTACAGCTTTGACACACCCAGCATTGCCTTGTGATACTGTTTATTATACAGCTTCAGCTCTCAAACTTCACTTTTTTTAAATCTATGTCTACCCCTGCTGTGGAAAACCTGAAAATATTACCTCAAATATCTGAAACAACAGAAAGCAGAAAACTTCTTTTCCCAAAGTTTACTCAGGTTTTCTTAACCTGTTCTTAGGATGTGAGCAGCGTGCATTTGAAACTTTGACTACCAAAAGGAGCAATACTGCACCCAGGATGGGGGGCAGACTCATCCAGTCTTACACACCGAGGTGGGGTTTGCACCATCACTTTCTGCTTTGCACATATGCTGCAGCCCAGCCTGTCTCACACAGCCACACTGAAGTGCTACAGTCTCGTTCCAGTTTCACCTGTGATTCCTTGTGCCACAGAGAGCTGGTAATCGTCTGTGGTGATCACCCATCCAGGGGTGTTTGGAGACACAAACCACAGGAGAGACCTCACATTCAGATGAGCTGCTTTAGGAGGTAAAACTTTCTGGCTTCAACATCCTCATCTGATCTGAAGCCGTGCTAACATGTGGTCAGTAATGATGTGATTTGAGGATGTTGAAATCCTGGCTGGAATCAAGTGAAGACCTCATTGTGGGTCCTGGCCTTCAAAGGCAGGATCTCTTTCCTGAGGAGCACCAAGCTGATATTTCATTGTCCGTACTAGCAGAGGTTGCACCCTTCAGTACCTGGTGACTATGTTAACCTGACCATACAGAGATACAGAGTAGGTGAAGGAAAATTCTAGGCAAGAAGGTGATCTTAGCAGCCAAAAAGGAACAGAGCAGGCAGTGAGTGTTTGAATGTCCCGTTTCACATTCTAGGCATGTGCTTTTATTTTCTCCTTTTTGCTTTACTGAGCAGCTAACACGAAACATTCCTTCAAATTATAATACTTTAATAGTGTCAAACTTTGTGTAGTTTCCAGCTTTACTGAAAGAAAAATACAGACCATACTAAAGGGGATCTTGGGTTCCACTGTAGTGGTGTGCATCTGTAGAGCCCTGAAGATTGTTCTTGAGATCACTCTCAGGTGCGTTTAAACCACAAGTGTAGTGGTATTTTTAAAGGAATCGAGAGCCACCTGGTGGAGCTGGGATTCAGGAAGGGGCTCCGAATAGTACTGCTGGGAACAGCTACTCACTGCTAGGAATTCGGATCCAATGGGATCCTGGAGGCTGTTAATCTCGTAAACATGCACATGTCTGCACATATTCAGTGGGTGCACAGTGCATCACACAGCTCCTCTGCTGACTAAAACTGGGCAGCAAAGAAATACACTTGTGGGCAGTGGCAGGCAGGAATGTAAAACTGTCAGAAAAATGCAGAAAGCAGCAGAATCAGGGAAGCAAAGAAATGTACTCATTACGTCCTACACAGCCTTGGTGGAGGGTTGGTGGTGCTCATGGGGCATTTTTCACCATATAATTAATTAAGTCCTCAAAAGTGCTGATAAGTTTTGGAATCACTATGTGTAAATTTCTGTCACACATTTATTTTCTTCTGCAGCCATTCATTAACATCAAGAAGTAGGATTGCCAGAGCCCAGTAGAGGCCCATGCTCTGTAACCAGAGAAATGCCAAAGACGGGATCAATGATGGACATAATCCATAACTGGAAGTATTCACCAGTCGTTGTTCCTGCATAGGAGTAAAGAGTAGTCTGGGGTTCTGGGGTTGCAATAAGGGCTATATAATGGCTCCTTCAGCATTCTCTCCTCTCATTTCCCAGTATGAACTCTGAGCTGCTTGTCAGTACCAATATGTGGATACCAGCATATGGTCTTAACAAAAAAGAGGTGTTTGATTGTTTAGTACCTATATGCAGCAGCAACTTTATCTTCAGCAGATACTGTCATTAGATGATGTCTTTAAAATGTATTTTACAAACACAAATTTTTTGAAGTGTCTTTAAGTGATAGACCTTAAATATCTAAAGAAACTCACTCAAAAAAGAAGGGACTGTGATGCTGGAGTAATTCTCCAGGTGCTAGAGAGAGCATTTGCTTAGGTGGATGGTTGGTAATCTGCTGGTAGTCAGTCTGGGTATTGAATCATGACACAACCAAGTCCAGAGAAGGACTTGAACACTGAACAGTTTTACATGCTTTTACCCATCTTCTAGTGAGCTTTTGTAATAGGTTATACACTAGCAGAGCTCTAAGTTAAATTAAATTTCAAAAAAGATACCACTTTCAAAATCGTTGTTAGTCAAACAGCCATTAATAACCCACAGCATGCTACAAAGCAAGTAGCATGTGAAACCCACCTGAGAGGTCATTCTTTTTAGGCCAAGTCTTAACAGACAAGCCCAGCGTATCCTTTATGCTTCATAGAGTTCTAAAATTTTAGAGTTTAGTTTTCCCATTTGTTCGAACATGGTTTTGGTAAACAGAATGTATCAGTTGGTATCCTTAATGGTTGCTTCAGACTGGTTTATTTTTTTCTCCAGTAATTTAAATGTAACCATATCATAGAATCCTAGAATGGTTTGGGTTAGAAGGGACTTTCCACCAGACCAGGTTGCTCAAAGCCCCATCCAACCTGGCCTTGAACCCCTCCAGGAATGGGGCAGCCACAGCTTCTCTGGGCAATCTGTGCCGGTGCCTCACCACTCTCATAGTGAAGATTTTTTTTGCTAAGACCTAGTATAAATCTACCACCTTTCACCTTAAAGCCATTTTACATATATATATATATATATATATGGTGACGTGTGGCAGTAGGAGAAAATTCATAAAAAGACACAACAAGGCTATGGCAAAGAGTTATATTCTGGTTTCAAAAATACGGAAATCTCAGAAAAACCCTGCATCTTTTTCCACTGTACTTTATTCCATCATGCTTCCAAGAGGCCATGGAACATGGATCCGTAGAGCACCGGGATGGGGTTTCCAATGTTTGTTCCAAAAAAACCATGATAGATGATTCCACATTAGAATACCTAGAGGTGGAGGACAGCTAAATCTAGAAGAAATAGAAATGAACAGAATGCAAACCCCTATCTTCAGAATGTTCCCAAGCTTTGGACTGAAGTCTGCATTTCCAAGTTGTCTCTGTCGGGAGAACACAGCAGTGTTCAGGAGAATCCAGAAGAACCAGTAGGATCACCCTAGCCAGGGTGCTGCACTCTTTAAAACCAACGTGTGTTCGAGGTTGGAAAGCTTGGTTGAAAAATGCCATTCTAAACTAGACATGATCCTGGCAAATTGAAGGTTCTGCAAAGAAAATTAAACTGAAAATAGTATTTAAAACACCATTAAAATAAAGAAAAAAGTCTCTTTCTTAAGTTCTGTTCCCCACCCACAACACACAGCTTTTATGATAGTTTTACTGTAATAAATACTTACGCAGGATTGTGGAGTTTAAAAGGGGAGTTTAGAAACATATATTTTCTAACTAACTATGACATTTTTAAAAATTGCAATTAAATTTCTAGGACCCCCTGCAGTTTATGAACTAGTTTTTGAAGGGGGGAGCTATAAAAAGCAGTTGTGATTGCTATTATAATAATAAAAATGAAAATATAATGCAGTAGAGGCATAGGTTTGCTTTGACTTAGAATCTCGTTTCCCCAGTGGCTTTTGCCCTGCTTTTCTCACCATCTATTTTTCTGTCCTTCCTTTCTGAAGAAAGAAAAGGTCACTAACCCTATTCAAAACTTGACTAAAGCCTGTAAATTACAGCATGCTATGGGACCTAGACAGCTTCACACTAGTGTCAGTGTATTGTGCCTCAGCAAGGTCCAGTGCTGTTTTGAGCTCACCTGTGCACTGGAGCATTTGTGGTGGCGGTGCTACTAAACAGACCATAATAACAAAGGGACAGAGCCATGATGGTTCCTTTTTATCTCAGCCCTACAATGCATCCTTAAAAGAACTTATTTCTATAGATACACAGAAACGTCACAGAGGAAAGCTTTTCTTCTGCAATGCTGAGGACTGCTCAAGTCTTTGTTCCAGGTATTGATTATATGATGGGGACATCAAATAATCTGGCCAGGACTGAGATGCACCAGAGACTCTGCGAGGTCCTGTTTGAGTAGAGCAAATTGAATTTCAGCCCCATTTTATCAATGCAGTCTTAGCAAATTTTTGACTTGAGGTTGCATTTATAGTGGTGATTAAGGGATTATAATCAGGAGAAAAACACTTAAACCAATTTTTAAGAGCTTTTGTGCAATGAGGATGAGAAGAGGAAAGCAAGGGATGGGTCACATTTTTCTTCAGCTTATTGATATATTTGATCTTAAGGCTTTTTAAACAATTGAGTTTTTACTTGAGGACGGTGATTATGATTGGAAATTGTCCATCTGGTGGCCTTTTAGTGCCATTAAAAGTACTTCTTGTTTTCCTGATTTTAAATATAAAGCTATTTGGATGTTTGTTATAAGATTCCAGATCACATCCAAAGCAAGTGGAAAATCTCCCACTCATTCCAGTGGATTTTGATCATGCCCTCTTGGACACTGGCTTGGGCTCGGTATATGTGTTCATACTGTAGCAATTATCACGGAAGAATGTATTTAGCCTTAGCTCACCCTTGGGAAACAGAACTATCGCTGTCACCACTTGCAGATGGATCTGTAGATCTGCACAGAACAAGTTCTCTTAGATCAGCACACAATCCTGCAGCATGTAATTCTGGAGCGATAGCTTACTATTGCATCAGGGATTTCTTTCCCTGCTGTGGTGTTGGTTTTTATTGATTGACTTATTTATTTATTTATACATACCTTCTTTTCTTTTCCTGGGATGTGAAAAACTTGTAAGTAGGTAATTTTCTTACAGCCCCCACTTCTTGGGTCAGTCTACACACGGAAAACGTTTCACGTCTGCTATAGAGGTTTAAAAAGATAGTAATTCTTTTTCCTTATCCCTGCAGCCTACCTAGAGCGCCTCGTCAAATGAGCTTTCCTCAGAAGAGGCTTTGAAACCAGGAAGGTGGGATGCAAATCCCCAGCACATGGAATGCTCTGGGAATCCCACCCTTGCCCCGAGGAAAATCCAGCACATACCTGTGAAATAAAGTCACCTTTGCTTAGTGGTCTGGTCATGCTCCGGAGGTAGCGTGTGAAATCACGTGGCCTCATGGAGCAGGGATCTGGGGCTTGATTTTACTCAGGCATTTTTTTTTGATGGTAGCCAAATAGATGTTTGCTTTCTCACATGAATATAATGTGTGGTGAAAAGGCCACGTGCCCAAATTACTGTTGCCTTCACAATCTTTTTTCCATTTCTTCTTTTTAGCCATGCACTTAAGACAGTATGTGCTAATTCAAGAATATACCCAAGATAGGGAAGAGATAATTTACTGATTTAAAAATTCTAATGTACTCTAAGTATTCCTTCACAATTGTTGGAAAGGAAGAAAAAGCAGATCTGAAAATCAGGCCAGGAATCTTATTTTCATCTTATCCCTGGCCATATGACAAGGGCAAGCAAACCCAAACAAAGGCATAAACAGCATACACCCATCCCCAGAATTGCTCACACCATTTAGGCAATTTAGAGCAGTAAACAAAGATAAGGGATCTGCATAGAAGCAGCTTTAGGTGACCACAAATGGATACCGCTGTTTAATTCAACCAGCTCTCACCTAAACAAGTTTGTTTTCTCAGCGGTGTTTATTTGTACTAGGGAGTGCTGGGGAAAAAATTCCATCCTCCTCCAGATTATCTGCTTCAATGTTGTGAAAATTCAGTATTTCCCCAGCCTGAGAATATATTCCTCCTACAGACACACTGTATTTTGCAGTCTTGCCAACATTCGTTGGTTGGTTGGGGTTTTTTTTCCTGTAGCTCATAGCATTTTGCTGGGACTGGAGCTGATCTCTGAAATGAGAGAAGCCCTACAAAGCTTCCTCAGTCTGGAAGGGAAACCCCATCTGATCAGCATTTCTGTCTCAAGACGAAGGGAATGAGGAAGGAGAGATAAGGCATAAGTAAGCAGTAAGAAGGTTTGAAAAATAAATTGAGGGATGGTGGCAGGGGAATTTCTTTCCCCTTTTTATAAAATTTATGCTGCTGAAAAATTGAAATATTGAGGGAAAAATTAGTAAAAGCTTTTGTGTGAAATACTTTTTAAAATCCACAATGAAATAATTGCTAGGCTAAAAAGTTGAAAATTACGACACTTCCAGATGTCAAAAAGGTTTTCTGTAGCTCATACACGTTTCAGTCTTTTCCACTTTCCTGTGAGAACATGCAGTATGATTAGGCAATAGCTCAGCTCCTGTGATGCTGCTGGCCTGGATGTTGGAGGCCACGCTTACTCTCAGTCCTTACTTAGTCGTAACTTGGTTAACCTCTTGGGTATGGGAATTCAGTAGAAAAAGCCTATTCATTCCAGCTTGCCTTCATCCTTCTTGTCTTTCTGTGCAACACCAGATCTGGGAGGATGGAATAAAGGAGCCCTTGGTGTTTTCCCCTGTCTGAAGTCTCCCTGAGTAGGCAGAGGAGCACACCTGGGGCTGGATGGGTGTGCAGAGAAGGGCTGGTGTACAGGCTGGAAATGGAAAGAGGAAACATGTAGAATGAGAACTTCTGCATCAGGGGCTGCATTCCAGAAATGGGGGGGGGGGGGAGAACAAGTCTCCCACCTAAAGGGGGGGGGGGGGGGTACCACAGTTCTCCCCTATCTAACATCCAAGGACAAAGAGTCTTGGCAATATCAAGAGACAGATCAAAATCCACAACTTCTTCTCCAAAGAAATTTGGGCTAGTTGCCTGACTCTTAGGACCCAGTGCATGAACTTTGAACTTTCAGGTGGTGGTGCTTGGATATCTCAAACTCTGGCAAGGTAGTAAGAAATTGTCTATATTTGCCTCTCTACTGTAACCCAGTGCATTCTTTTGCCTGGCAAACAAAAGGTTTGCACATACAAGGGAAATACCTGAAACTGGTGCAGAATTAACATCTGAAGTGAAAATCTGTCCACCTTCCACCCTTATTCATCCACAAACTCATGAGAAAAAACAGCACATGGTTTATTAGCTATCTTTGTATTTCTAAACTTGCAGGAAGGTACTTTCAACAAGATTATGTAATAAAGTATGTTAAAATAATCCATTCTCAAAGCAAGTCTGAAATAACTTTGAAGCACAGGCTGACAGCAGAAAGTACTTGTATGTGACCCTTAGCTTCAAAAGAGTTAAGGTGCTGGCAAAGGCACAGAGATTATCTCCACCCACACAGGAAAACATACATGGCTGAGTAGCAGCACACAGGGAAACAAAACAGTCTAGCCCAGAATTATTCCTGTGAAGGAAGAAGTACACTCTGGTGGGTAGCAGAGAGTGTCCGACCTGGCAAACAGATCAGAGGCCTGCAGTCAGGTCTGAATGCTCCATCCTTGCATCTCCATCATTGCATCTCCATCATTCTTTGGGTAGGGCGTAACCACTGAGAGAAAGAATGGCACAAACATATACACAATCTGGCTACAATAAAAGACGGAAAATACGATCCAGGTTTCTACAGCTTCCCTTGATGTTGGCAGTCTGTGTGTCCCATGCAGATGCTGATCATCTACTGCAGAGCACACATCAGTGTCTGGGGAAGTGCTCTTGGGGTGTGCTGGGCTGGCAGAGCTGCAGTGTTCCTGCTTCTTGGGTTTGCCAGGCATTTTCCAGACAAATACGGTTATGCACTCCTTGCTCCAAAGACTTCATCATTAAGGAAGCTAAAGTAATATGTGAGGAGACTGAGGAGAAGCAAAATTAACTATTTTTATATATATATATGTATGTATATTTAATACGTAGCTGCAATTCTCATAGCTCTCTACTCAACCATCACTTTCTGGGAATGTCTTGTATTAAGAAGCAGGGCTTGAGGATGGATTAACACACAGTTTAAATATTCTCCGGGGCTAACTCAGAAGAACATTCCCACTAGAACCAGAAAACACAGAACATTTTTATAAGTCTTTGTCTGAGTCAGAAAGATACAGAAAAATTCATGTTTGCTACTTATTTTTGCAACTGTCTATTCATGAATCATGAATTGATTGTCGCTGAACCCCAGGGTCTGTCACCTTCTTTCTGTCTGAGATGCTTATCATCAGGAGGGCGTGAGGTTCATTGGAGATGTGGTCACTGTGCTCAGTACACAGTGATTGGGCAGGAACCTGTCATCTGTGGCATGCATGTGCTAAACGGGGTACTCTTTACTGTTCACCTTCCCTGTTGTCCTCGGAGAAGGGTGTTCACTCCTTTTGTCTCCTGGTCACTCTTATCAGTGGCCTTTCAACCCCAAAGACAAAGTGAAGCACCTGAAGGAGGGAATTTCTTAGCTCTCAGGATTTTCACTATAAGCACCCTTTGGGAACAACTGACAACCCCTTGCAAAGTTTCCTATTTACTCTTATCTCTTGCCTTCTTTTCCCAGGTATTGCTGCACAGAAAAGCAATCTGTGGCTAAGAAGCAGTGGTGACAGCCACCAGCATCCTAGTGCTGGGGAAGACCTTGTAGAGTGCTTTGGTGTGGATGGCAGGAGGCTGCTGAGGCCCAGAACTGTCTGGCCATCTGCATTCAGGTGTCAGGTGTATTTAGGATCTCACTGGTATGGCTCTATCCAAACTCACTCATATTTGGGTTTCTGCAGTGTAGGTTTTTGGTGTTGCCATCAGCACCCTCACTCAGCAAGTGCACCCTGTCCTCTCATTTCAGCTCATGAGGAACATCTATAATAAAGTCAAGCTCCTAATTTCAATCATTTGTATCATATTTGGGTTAGATGCCTAAAGTAGGCAGTGTGATAAACATGCCCTGCTCCAAAAGTAATAGGAGCTGCTGAAACAGTATACCCGTATTTCCATAATTGCCTGCCTTCCTGCTCATACTGAAAGGTGTCTGATAGTTCAAAACATAGTGTATTTCTCAGATGCCTGTCTGAGAAAGTAGGAAAAATAATAATCATATCTGTTCCCATTTCCTTTTCTAAACACCCTTAATGCTGGGGAGGAGACTTGGTTTTTGTGGAGGCTTGCTGCAGCACACAGTGTTGCTGTTGTAATTCCCCATCTGCCTTGCTGCAGTGACTGCTGTTAAACCTGCCCGAGGAAACCCTGTTCCTCCCTTCCCATCTCCTACACTGGTAGTTTCTCTTCACATATTACAGTTTCTAAAGCATCATTATGGATACACACTGTATACTTTTAAATCACTTCTCAATGCTCTCAAGGGAAATCAACTAGGAAGCTTTCTATGCTGTGACAGAAGTTTGGTTTGGCTGCTGTATTGCACTGAGGCTGGTGTCATTATGTTGCCTTGTTTAACACAGATTGCCTTCCAATACAATTTATACTTCTACACATTTGTTTGCTTGATTGCCAAACTAGAAACAAGTAAATATGGTGAAACAAATACAAACAGCACAAAGGGGTTTTCCAGCTTTCAAATGTAGCCCTGACTCTCACAAGCCGTGCAGCTGTGTGCAGCCCTGGAGCAGAGCTGCAAGGCTGGCTGTTGGCCATCAGCTGCTGCAGAGCCATCAATACAATCAGTGTTTTCTGGGTCCTCTATAAATAACAGCTATGTGGAGTTTGGTGATGACATTCTTGAAGCAAAAGCTTAACAGAGATCAGAGGGCTTGCCTTAAAAAAAAGAAAAAGAAAAATAAGTAAGTCAGAGAATGGGAAGCAGTAAAGAAGTGTCAGTATGTGCGCACCTACTGCTAGTTTCACTCCCATGAGCAAAATAAGATGCATAAATCATTCTCTTTATGCTGGAAAAAAGGTGCAGCCCCAGGACTAACAGCGATGGTGGAACCTGTGACTTCAGCATTTTACCACTATGTAGAAACACGCATCCTGCTGAAATATTGATGGGAGTGACTAAGCCATGTGCATGCAACAGCTCCTACAACTGTGCTCATGGAGCTGCGTCATTTCACAGTCTGTAGACAGGCACCTTTGTGTTGTGGTGAGACAGTGAGTTAGATAGAAAATTGTGCTGTTAAGGCAAGATTCCAGCACCTCAGCTGGATGATATTGGATGGTGGGCAGAAGCAGCATTTGGAGAAGAGGCGTAAGATGTGCCTCAGGAGGAGATCTTCAGCTCTTCTCTTCACAGCTTCCTTTGGGTGGTTTGGGTAATAAGGATGGCAAACAAACCAGACTGCCTGGGACAGGGCATAGTTCCTTTCCAGCTCTTGCCAGTCCTTTCCAGCATCTTAGCTGACCGGAATGGAAAAGGCCATGTCCTTACTGATAGAGAGTCACTGCCTCAGAGAGAGACCAGGACATTCTGGGGATTATAACATGGAGCTTACTCTCAAAAGAGAACCCCTCCTGGAGATGGGAGCTGCATCTGCAAGAGAGATGCAAGTTGATGTCTCCTAACACGCTCCTACTTCCAGGCAATACAAATAAAGATGCCCATGGCATATGTTTTTAGAAAAATGCTTTTTCCATCTCAAATTGTGTATCTAGGAGATCACAAAGTCCAAATGCATTCTGCAAAGCTTTTGCATAATAATTCTGCTTTTTAATCTGAGGCAGTTAAACCATCTAATAAACAAATTCTTGTATCTAGATGCCTCCCAGTAAACAAAATCATGGAAACACATTAATATCACACATTGCATTACACAGGCTAATTTATCCTTGAATAGACCATTAAATATATATTGGTTTTAAATGACAACATTCATACCCAGTGAAGTTCTGCTGATAAAACATGTATAGCAGAAGCAGCTGCATAAATATTTATTAATTGAGCCCCTAAGCAAACAGCTACAGTAATAAATCATTTGCCATGTGTCCAAATAATAAAATTGGGCTGAATTCCTAACTGATGCAATGCCACCATCTTCAGAACATCCAGTTTAGTTCACTGTCCTTAGATAATTTGTTACCTGCACTTGACAACACATCTAAAATTCTCTAGAGGTGTATGCGCAGCTTTACATCCCAGTTCTGGAAAATCGCATGGCTTGTCCTTATCAAAGACCTTTCTGTAGGAATAAGAGTTTCAAATTAGATGTTTCTAAGGGTTCACTTCTTTCAGCTTTCTGGTGTATAAATAGCTCAGGGGCCTACTGGAGTGCAGGTAGCTATCCCAGTCATTGATGGATGAAGTATGAATGGAAATGCAATCCTCTACTGTCATCTCAATTTTTTTTTCTTTATTTGAATCTCAGTATTGCTTTCGTGCCAGTGTCCCATTAAATGCATCATTGATTTATCTGGATTGTGCTACAGAGACTGACAGCAGATAATTCATTACACATTTTAAATCCTGTGGGCTTGTATCTGCTGCTCAATGCTGAGCTATAAGCAGCCACTTCTTTAGTGTATTTGGCTTCCCCAAATTTCATTTCCCAGAGTCTGCAGTTTCCACTTCTTCTAATTTTATTAATTTGCTTTGCAAGTGTGGAGGTGCTAGGATTTTTGACAGGTTCCAGTTTACATGCAGTTTTACACAGGCAAACATCAAGATGGAGGCAAGATCATTGTTTTAGTGGAAAAAACCTTTGCCAAACTAGGTAGATATGGAGGACTTCTTTCCGAGCAGGGCTCAGAGCAAGAAACACGGGGTATTACTCTCATGTTTGACCAGAATTACAAACTCTTACTGTTTGGGCAGATTTAATCATCCTGTTGTCAATCTGGGAGCTCGGTGTGATTTAGCTGCCAGTGGCACTGGCACAAGTGTGCCCAGCTTCCCAACAGCCAGCCCCAGGGGTCCCTGGGTGAGGTTTGTCTAGCACAGTGCTGAACGTACTCTTCTCCAGGCCTGCGCCTGTCTGCCTTGTATATTCAGCCTCTGCTGACAGCTGGGTCCAGACACGGTAAATCCCATGAAGCAGGGAACTGCACTGGGTGTGATTCAGATAGGGAGCTATGGGCTACACAGCATCCACATTCATGTCGTATTTCTGAATTTACTGCTTGCAAAACTACAGCAGAGGACCCCAGCCAGAAAACTCTGGTCCACTAGCACCAATAGGGATTAACCCCTTAACAAGCCCTAAAGCCAGGCTTGCAGCACTGCTCTTTTGTCTGCCTTCCAGGCATTTTTTCTTTCTGGCCAACTTTCCCTGAACCCAGGAGGAGCAGAATTGCATTAAATGTGTGGTATGATTGACTGCAGGAGCTTCCTCGGTGGCTGTACTTTATTGTTCAATAATGCCATTCTCAAGGCGTCTTCTGGAATTCGGGTAGTTTATCTCCTGATTCGATGAATTGCTGCCTTTGCCAGCTATTTGTCATCTCTTAGTACCATTTGAAATATAGAAATGCATTTTAGAGAGGGAGCTTTTTTATTTTTATTTTTGGCAGCTTGGTAAAGTCTTTTATTCCAGTAGCAACATAACAGAGCTGTGCTTGATGTGTTGCAGCTACCTCTAAGCTTTAAGACTGGGGATGTAAAGATGTTCTTGGCTCAGCATACAGCATCACCACATATGGAAAGCATAAATGGTCACAAAAGCTTCTTGATTTAAAAGGTGGGATTTATTTTATTTTTACTAAAGCTCTCTAATTTCCTGAGTGTCATATATTTGCTGTGATGAGCCCTGTTTTGCTTCTTACTGCACTAGAGAAAGCCTTGGCTGGGGAGATTGGAATTCTTAGGTCAATGAAAGGGTTTTCGTGGTGGGATTTGTCACAGCAGGTTGAATAGTGCAGCATAAAGGTGAAGATTCATTTATAGCTGTGGAAAATAGATCCTTTTCTTCTCTCCAAAGCTGTATGCTTAGAATTACTAAAATTCTCCCTGGCTTTACACACTGTGTAATCCTGATAGCTGTTCTGTCATTAATGTTATTTTGAACAAGGTTTATGTATAGAAATAATTGCTTCATTTTATTTTTGTCCTTAGCACATTGACGTAGTATGATGGACAGGACTGTATTTTCCTACATGCCTAATTTATGAACTCAGGGGATTCTGTCCCCTTTTTTGACTGTGAAACTTCTGAATTTCTTGCCAAGAACTTCAGTGCTTACCAAGAAAAACTCATGCCAGGATTCAACAACTCGTGTAATCTGCAGGATCCTATCAAAAATCACTAAGGCATGATGCTATTAAAGCCAGTTAGCAGATACACACACCCTTGGCTGCCTTGGCTTTTGCTGCAATGTGTTTCTGATACACTAAGTCCATTAACACTCTTCTTGCAATATGTAACATACTAGGTCTAGCTGATGTGAAAAGGGAAGGCCCGCACAGGGTCTAGTTAGACCCCACCAGTGAGGATTTTAGTTGTTCTGCAAATCAAACCATTCTAAAAATTTATTCAATCTTTTATATGTTTTAATCTGTAATCTTTTATAGTACAACTAAATCATCTACTGATATTCAGATTTTTTGCAAAATCCCTAATGAAAAGTAAAATACATATAATCAAAACATACATATACACCATAAAATGCTCCACTTAGCCAAGAGCAATACCCTAGATATGTTTTTTGTCTATGAGTCTCAAGGTTAAGAGTTGCCATGCAAGGTGGCTGGTTAAGAAGCATGACTATAAAAAACTCCTCGAGTCGTCTACAGAGGACAATATGTTTAGTGCACAAAAATAAATACTCATGTAAAATTGATTGGGGAAAAAATTTAAATAGGCTAATTATAGTTATAAATCCAGTGGAACAGTGGGATGTGAACAGCACAGTTTGATTAGATGATTTGCAAGTTGATTAGTGATCCTTATATTTCCCTCCACCATTTAATTGCCCCTGTTGGTCTTATTTGGCCTGATGAGTGATCGCAAGGTAGAACTTATCACCTAATCACACAGGCAGGTGCTTGGAGGGAAAACTGTATCACTGCAATGGATATCCAAACTCTTCTCAAAGCTGTCTTTGCAAGGGATTTTCACAGTACCCAGGGGCTTTGGTCCAGGATGACTTTATTTCCCAAGACTCTGTGGTATATGCCAACCAGGGTTTCCATCTTCTCTCTCTAGCAGCTGTGGCTGATTTGCAGTCAGCAAATAACTGCTTTCCATTGGAGGGTCCTGGGGATGCATGCTTGCTCCTCATGCATAAACCTACTTCTGGAAACTAAATTTTTTTGTGCAGTAGTGTCCAGACCTTTCCTCTGGGAAGCTCCTGAATCTTTGCTGATGGCAGAGGAGGGTCATGCACCCTGCATTTTGCTGCAACCCAAACTGATCTCTCAGCACCCAGTGGGCCCTATTGCATGGGAATGAGGAAGGCTGCTGGTACCCCCATTTTACATCCTGGTTCTCTTAGGAAAAAGCAATAAACCAAGGGAAGGAGGATGCAAGATAATTTTTTCTTCTTTCCATGCTCTGGGGTTATTTTCACCCTCTTCTATCAACAGACACAACCCTAATGGCAAGAGGAGTCACTGTTTCCATACCTCAGTGTGAACTGTGAAGACCTGTACAGTGAGAAGACCTGCACAATGTGAAGACCTGCACACTGTGGATATGTGTGTGTGTTTGCACTCACTTTTGTCAGGCAGATTAATAACTCCTGCTAACCACGGCAGGCACAGGAAAATAATATTTCACTTAAGCTTTCTAACTGAATATGGGAATTACAGTGCAGCAGCTGGGTGATGCAACCAAACACATCTTGTCTCCTAGCAGCAGCTTGGGCTTGTGTGACAAATGCACAGAGTAGAAAAATAAACCAAAACTGAGAGCAGAGAGTTTGCTGGAATTTCTTGTCAGTGTTACACCAAGCTGTGTGGCTCGGTTGATACG
>NW_009932999.1:0-844 GCF_000696875.1 Nestor notabilis
CGAGGGCCCATCCTGAGCTTTGCCAGCACCAGGACCATCTTTAAGTAAGTGGTGGGTCTGTGCTTCCCAAAGCTTCCTATCCCATTGTCACCCCCCTAACAACACAGCATGCCCCAGCACTTAGCTTGGGAAGTGGGTTTGGAGGGCTCCTGAGGTGGGAGCAGATGGGAAGGAGCCAGGGGTGCCCAAGGAGCAAGGAGGATGAGGGTGGTATGGATGAGGGATAAGGGTGAGGGATAAGGAGGGCTCCCCCGGTGCATCCGTGGGGGTCAGGCTGGGAATAGCATCCCACACTCCCGTTTCTCCAGCACCAAGCCACAGCCAGGACCAAAACCATTCCCTTTTCCTCCTTTTTTAAGGAAAGGCTTCAAGCTTGTCATCCTGGATGAAGCCGATGCCATGACCCAGGATGCTCAGAACGCCTTGAGGCGAGGTGAGGGGCACAGGGGGCCCACTGCCATTGGCACCCCTCAGGCTGTCCCAGCTTGGCCTTGCAGCAGACTTGGACCAACTTCTCCTCCCTTCTCTCTGCAGTGATCGAGAAGTTCACTGAAAACACCCGGTTTTGCCTCATTTGCAACTACCTGTCCAAGATCATCCCTGCGCTGCAGTCCCGCTGCACACGGTTCCGCTTCGGGCCCCTCACCCCGGAGCTCATGGTGCCCCGGCTCCAACACGTCATACAGGAGGAGGGGTGAGCCCGGGATCCCCCTTTATTCCTGTGTCCTGGCACGGGGAGGAGCAGTGGGCTTGGTTTTCCATAGAACCCCAGCCTGGTTTGTGTTGGAAGAGACCTTAAAGCTCCTCCAGCTCCAACACCTGCCACGAGCCGGGCCACCTTCCA
>NW_009932999.1:1062-2591 GCF_000696875.1 Nestor notabilis
CATACACGGTCAGCTGTTCTGAGGTCTCCACGCAGCTTCTCTTCTCCAGGCTGAACAGCCCCAACAGAACCATAGAATCAGCTGGGTTGGAAAAGAGCTTTAAGCTCATCAAGTCCAACCATTCCTCAGCACTACCAAAACCACCACTAACCCATGTCACTGAGGGCCCCGTCCACGTGGCTGTATTTCCTGCCGGCAGCCCCAGGTCTTGTTTTCCAGGGTGGATGTGACCGAGGATGGGATGAAGGCTCTGGTGACCCTCTCGAGCGGTGACATGCGCAGAGCCCTCAATATCCTGCAGGTATGGGCATGGCCACAGCCACCCTCTCCTTGTGGGAGCTTGGAGGAGTCAGGAGGAAGGTCCGAGCTCTTCATCCTTCCTCTTCCTCAGAGCACCACCATGGCCTTCGGGAAGGTGACGGAGGAGAACGTCTACACGTGCACGGGGCACCCCCTTGAGTCTGACATCGCCAACATCCTCGAGTGGATGCTGAACCAGGACTTTTCCACCGCCTACCGCAGTATCCTTTCCCCTCCCCTGGCCACGGCGTTTGATCCGTGCTGCTATACATCCTCTTCTTTGCTGGTGCTTCCCAGCCTGGGACCTCCCGCTCTGGCTGGGTGGGGGGATGCTGCTCCATGGGGAGGGTCCTTGGGGTTATGGTGAGGATGAGGAGTGGGATCTTGCAAGGCAAAGCCTGGATAAAACCCTTCACTCGCTCCCACCTCAGGAATCATGGAGCTGAAGACGCTGAAGGGCTTGGCCCTGCAGGACATCCTCACTGAGATCCACCTCTTCGTGCACAGAGGTAGGGGCTTGTGGGGCTGACCCTGTGAGGGGCAACCCTGTGTCCTCCCACAGCATGACATGGGCCATCTCCTTCTCTCCACAGTCGATTTCCCACCCTCGGTGCGCATCCAGCTGCTGATTAAAATGGCAGATATTGAGTAAGTGGCCATTCAGCCCCATTCCTTACCCCATAACCCCAGAGCTGGGGGGCTGCCAGTGCACCCACCCCAGGGGGGTCACCGCTGCCACGCTGTGCTGGGTCCTGCCTGTTGCTCTGTCAGGATGAGGATGCTGGTGTGAACACCCAAACCCTTGCCCCCTGCTCCAGGTACCGTCTGGCTGCTGGGACCAGTGAGAAGATCCAGCTGAGCTCCCTCATCGCAGCTTTCCAGTGCACCAGGGACCTGATCGTGGCCGAAGCCTGAGTCCTGCCCGATGGGTCCTTCCTTGCATCTGGCAGAAGGTGGAAAGGATCGTGGGGTCCATGCCCAGACCTGATCCCTTACACTTGCAACTTCCCGTTTCCAAACCTCCAGCCCACAGCTGGGCGGTGGGAGTCAGGCAGTGTTACTCCTGAGTGAATCAGGAAATAGAGGTACCTCTCAAGCCCATCGGGTTGCACTTGTCTCTTCTTTTCCCTGCTCAAGGAGGTGGCTGAGGCTCCCACCCTGCCCCTGTGCAAAGGTGTCTCACCTACCCCAGGCTGAAGTCTGTCTGTATCATCCTCCTGCCCACCCTC
>NW_009933000.1:0-9218 GCF_000696875.1 Nestor notabilis
CACAGAGGTGAGACTGACTGGTCTATAATTTACCCCGTCTTCCACCTTCCCCTTCTTGAAAATGGGGGTTACATTTCTCTTCTTCCAGTCATCAGGAACTTCATCTGACTGCCATGACCTCTCAAATATGACGGACAGTGGCCAAGCAACTTCATTCACCAGCTCCTTCAGGACCTGCGGATGGATTTCATCAGGTCCCATGGACTTGTGCATGTTCAGGTTCTTAAGGTGGTCCCGGACCTCATCCTCTCCTACAGTGGGCCTAAGGTCTTCATTCTCACAGTCCCTGCATTTGCATTCCAAGACTTGGGTGGTGTGGTCTGAGCATTTGCTAGTGAAGACTGAGGCAAAGAAGTCATTAAGAACCTCAGCCTTCTCCAAATCCAGGGTATTAACATAAGGCTCTTGTGGGACAGAGATCTCGCTTATCTGGGTAACCTTCTTGGTAGATGGGTTCCTTTTTCTGTGTTATAGTCCCACAGCCTGTGTCCTGTGTCCTGCTGGGGTACTTCTGTCCATTGGAGAGTGGAGGGGGTTCAGCTCTCACCACTATCTTCAAGTGACTGAGTCACTGGAGTACATTTTCTTACCTGCTAATCACCCATGACTATTATGGGATGTGAGTGAACACCCCCTCACTCCCACAGGCACAAACGTTCCTAGTTGTTCCCCTGACCTCCACACAAGCTCACACTCAGCCAAGCATGCAAGTGTCTACATGCGCTGCAGTGATATCTGATGTTTTCTTGGGGGCCTCTCAGACCTTGCTTCTTCTGTATGTTGAGGGACAAAACTTGTGAATTTAGGCAACTTACTTTATCTTCTTTTTCCCTTCTATAAAGATTAATAAATGGGTGAATTCTACTTAGCTTCATTTTTGTTCTGTTCTTAGAGCTTGCTTCAGTACATAATGATAAGTTCCTGCAGCCTGTTTCACTTCCCTTCCAAGAGAAGTCACTTCAGAGTAAATACCAGACCAGCACTCAGTGTGTCTCCTAGCCAGGGTTAAATCTGACCACATAGCCTTGTGATTTTACCCAGCTGCTGATTTCACCAGCAGTGACGGCTTCCGGTTTTGACCTACAGAAATGTATGTTTGCTGTGAAGAGACCACCCAACTTTTCAACTGTAAATTCTCAACCATCCACAAGGCAGAAAATGCCTCCAAGATCCCCTGTGCAAACTCTCCAGTCTTCTGAGCTGAGAAATTAAGAGAGGGCTTAAACCATGACAGAGAGAAGAGCAATACTACAATCCAAGAGTTTTACCTTAGCATTTTCAGATCCTCATTTTATTACTAGGAGAGGAAAACCACTTTGCATATGTGTTATGATCAGCATAAGAGAAATGACATTACTATTATTATTTCTGTGCCAGAGGAGGTGCTGCCTGTGGCTATGTGAAAGGGCAGAGTTCTCTTCCCTCCCAAGCTTTAATAAAAACAAGAGGGAAGAAGAGCAGCAGTTTGTTGCAGCACCCTGCAAGCTGTGGGTTTGGTTGGAGGAGCAGTAAGGGTTTTCTAAGAGCATGTTTACATGCAGCCAAAGTGCACCGTGCAGACACCCCTGAACTAAAGCACCCCAGTGTACCTCTCTGGCTCCAGGAGCCCCCAGGGTGTATTTGCTGGCTGAATGTAGCAGGAGCACGCAGCATAGCAAGCAACCCACTCCCTTGTGTAAAGGACTTACATCAAAGGCAAAATAAGAGCCACTGCTATCCAAGACAAGTGTTTATGTGACATCCCCACACTAGGGCTTGCTGGGGGCAGAGGGGAGCAGCCTGTGGACCTGCTGTGGCTGTAACTCTGTGGCCAGGAGCTCCTGGATGCAGCAAATGCAAACCTCAAAATCAAATGACTGCTTCATACCCAGCTCCCACAGACATAACTGGCTACACAGGGTGCACAGTGATAGAGAGCTGGGATGTAGAGGTGGAGGAGAGTTATTGCACCAAGATGAAGGGCAGAAAGAGGACAGCGAGCTGCAGGCAGCAAGGCAGGCTGCATAGTTTCTGCCAGCACCAGCTGGGAACATATCTTCCAGCTTGTTATCTCCATCCCAAAATGTAACACTGTCAATCCCTCACTGCTGTCATGACAGACGGTCTTAAAGAGGAACTCAAGAAAAAGGTACTGGTGGCTTCACCTGCTTCTTTTAGTTTGGGGATTGTATTTGGTGTGAGGGCAGCATGGAAGAACACATGAAGTTATCTGTAGAAAAGCAAGTACTGGTGTGACCTGGGCTGGCACTGCTGGAGTCATGGCAAGGCAGAGACAAATGCTGAGGTGGAGACAAGCATGAGAAGAGCTGAGATATGAGTGGTTTAAATGAACACCTTAATCTGAAAAGCATGTGGATAGACGATGAGGCTGTTGAGAGAGTTAGGATGGTCAAACCACCAAGTAGGAAAGCTCAGATGGAAGGGTGATGGAGAGGGAAGGAAACCAAGGAAACAGAGGTTGCAATTAGCCTGCATAGAGGTATCAGAGAGAATACAGTTCAAGTGAGAAAATATGAGAGGACAAGAGGATGGGGGAAATCACATCAGATGCTGCGATTTCTTAGTAATTCAAATTATAATCCTTATGATTCAGATTATCAAGAGTAACTCAAGATACTCCATTGAACTTCCGCATTCAATTTAATGAGATTTTTTTTCACAACCACATGAGGAGAAGAGACAAGATTTTTCCTCTACTCTTAAAATATTTCTGAGCAAATCCTTCTGTAAAGTCTGTGGTGCCTGTCATGTGTCTGGATTTGATCTTTCAAAGGAAATTCATTCTCTTAAATTACATTTTTTTTGGTGTCGGTGGAAACTTATCTCAAACCAAGCCAGTTTTGTCAGTAAAAGGCATTTTATCCAAGCCACAGGATGTCTGTGTGCATCCCAAGTGATAGGTTTTAGTTTAATAATTCTGGACTGGTACCACTAGCAAAATATCTGTAAATACATTCTGATGAGAAGCTGAGTGTGTGCAATACGACTTTGTTGGTAAGAGGCATTTAAACCTATAGCCAGAGCCAGCTCTGATACTTTCAGCTGTGCTGACGAAGGGATGATTTTTCAACCCTGATGATACACTGGCCTCAGCCAGCTCCCAGGAGAGTGGATGGGACAGAACACAGGGTGGTCCTGGAAGACTGAATCACAGAATCACAGAATGGTTGGGGTTCGAAAGGACCTTAAGATCATCTAGTTCCAACCCCCCTGCCATGGGCAGGGACACCTCGCACTAGACCATGTTGCCCAAGGCTCTGTACAACCTGGCCTTGCACACTGCCAGGGTTGGAGCGTTCACAACTTCCTTGGGCAACCCATTCCAGTGCCTCACCACCCTCACTATAAAGAACTTCTTCCTAATGTCTAACCTGTAGTTCCCCTGTTTAAGTTTGAAGCCATTACCCCTTGTCCCTAATGAAGAGTCCCTCCCCAGCATCCTTATAGGCCCCCTTCAGACACTGGAAGGCAGCCCTGAGGCCTCCATGCAGCCTTCTCTTCTCCAGGCTGAACAGCCCCAGTTTGCTAAAGGTCTGCAAGGATTTTGTAAAGCTCTCTCTTTCATTCTGCTACCTTCCTTCTTAGCTGCCCCTATCCATATCATCCCCTTTTCCCGAGAAATGGGATCCCATATCTGCTCCCCAGAAGACGTCTCTGGAGGATCAAGCATACGGAGATTTTTTACATAGGAAATGACAGTATTTCACAGGCCACTATCAGAAATGTTCACTTTTCCATCTGCAATTTTAGCTGGGAAAAAAATCACAGTAAGTGACTGAGTTAATTGCAGACTGTCTTTGCTTACTGAATTATATCCAAGTATTTAACCTGTACTAGGAAACATTGTGTGTTAGAAAGCTTATATAAAAATTTAGAGTTGAAATAGTGGCTTTTAAACTTATTCTTTTTACAGAAGTAACAGATATTCTACTTCTCCAATTGGTTTTCTGATATTTAGAAATATTTTATTCCTGAGTAAAACCCTTTCTCACTTGTGTTTTTCATAGTTTCCCAGTTGGAGGGGAGAAGGTTTTTCATAATCTCCTGAATGAAATGCAGTTGCCAAACCTTCAACATGCAGTTTCTTGCTGCAGTAAAGTCAGATCTTGGCAGTAGTGATAAACTGTACGATAGGTATTACACAATTGACACCACGATAAGCCATATTCAAAAAAAATAAGTTTTACAAACTGGGAAACACCCTCCGCCTCCCCAAAAAAAGCCAAGCCCCCAACACTGAATGTTCAGATAGACATTTTTTATCGCAATTTTAAGATCGCTTTTGGAGGATGCCTTCCTTAATCAAATACTCTTGCTGTTAAAGATTAGTGTTCACAGCCTAATCATGCTGCACTTAGCTTAATTTGCTTTGCTATGGACTCATTAAATTCTTTTCTTTTGGTCAGAAACCCTACCATGGCTTGGCAGAGGAACAGGAAATCTCTGCTCCCTGCTACAGGCTTGTGACTGCTCTTTCATTTTAACCCACAGACTGGAGGATGCTGCAGCGAATTACAGCTGGGTCCCTCTTTCCTTCCTATATAAAGAGCTCAAAAGCTCTTCCAAGCACTTTGTCAGCTGGGTAATTCGGACTTACAGGGGAAGACAAATTATTCTGATGTCAAAAAGGCTCAAACTACCAGTAGATCAATTAGATGTAATGTTTAATTTTAGATGACCTGAACCCCTAACAGCAACAATCCCTGTGACTGATCACAAATTTCTGAGGATGCTTTCATTCCATGTCAGCTTGTGGTAGATCCAGCATTTTGGTGGTCAATAAAAGACTTCCCTGAAATGCTACTGTCATCTGCATGGCTGCTGTACGCTGAGAAAGGAAAGTGCACTTCAGGAACAACCTGGCAACATTTATCTGTTATTTGAACTGGAATCTGTGAATCAGAGTTCTGCATGAAATATTGTATTTAGTGTCACAAGTGATAGATAGTAGAGATTTTGCACCACTGTTTTACTGGCAGCTGTGCAGTGTAGAAGTTACTGTCCTCAACAAAGTTTGGAAATCCATTGAAGAGCTGTGAGCAGATGTGTCACAACCATCCCTATACCTGCAGGGGTGTGCAGGCAGATGTAGTACCTTGCAGCCTCACATGGGCCCATGGCATGTGTCGTGTCACAGACAGACAGTGAGCACACATGACAGTAACAGATATTTTAATTGCTGGATTGAGCTCTTGCCTGGTGTTAGCTCTAAGTAGACTCCCCACGCACTGTAACACTCTTCACCTGCAGCTAAACTGCCCCAAGGAAAATGTTGAACACTTTCCTATCTTTGATATCTTCAAAGCAAACATATTTGAGTCCTCCATCAGAAAGACATGAACTGGCTTTCAGGGAGGATATTGAATACAGTCTGACCAACACTGGTAAGGATTGTCTTGTGGTAGGATAACTGGCATGGTTGTTACAATAAGAGGAATTTTTTGTTTGCAGAGATATGTCAATTGGAGGTGAGACATGTGAAGAGTCAGTAGAACAGGCAGAGCCATACTTTTAACAGCATACCTTAAAATATCTGGCTTTACTGCACTGGTGCAACCACAGCTTTTGGTAGTATAGTGGTGTCCTGCACATGCAGCAGGACAGTACATTCATATGTTTTCCCATTGTCTCCACCAGTATTACAGAGACTCTCATTTAGAAGCAGCAATCTGTACATGTTAGCAAAGAATTAATTCTGACAGCAATGCCAATTTTGCTCCTCTAAACAGAGCAAATGGAGCATAAGCTCTCCCTCTCTGTGAGATGGATTTTCTGGGGACTTGATTGGCAAACTTATCAGACGAAGACACTATGGAAAAACCTCACTTTGGACAAATAGGTCATAGATGATATTTGCAGCTAATGCTGAATTCTCATTTTAATTTAAGTATTTGATGATAATTTTCTCCATGATTATTTGCTCATTAATACTGATAAGTTCTGAAGGATTTTATTTATTTATTTTTTATGCTTGATGCATTTGCTAAAACTGGAATCACATCCTTTTATAAAATTTTGGATTGCAATAGTTTGGAGAGAACACGCTGCTAACTTGAACTTTGCAGCACCTGGCTGTGCGGCTTTAACTGCTATCCCAATAGGAGTTTGATTCATCAGTTACTGCGTGAAGCAAAACTCTTAGGGAGTCAAGGTGGATTTGTTTAGGTAAAACCTGTGGGATTTTTCTCTACTGCAAAACGAATACAATTGGAGAAATACATATTTAGAGGACAAACTGCTTTCAAAAAGCATAGGTAATAGAATAGTAGCAAAGCAGTGCAGTGTGTACTCAACTCCGATTATTTATTTTAAAATTAAGAAGAATTAAGAATTTTTGATTAAGAATTCATAAGAATTAAGTAAGTGTAATTATTTTTAAAATTAGGAAGAATTACGAAGAATTAATTTCTGTCACTAGCTTTAACCTCCAATATTACATATTCTTCTAAGATTTAACTTGCACCACTGCTAATCTACTGTTTGCTGTGGGCTTTCTTTGTTCCCCTATCCTAGGTGAAGATTCTTCATCTAGTCATCAACTACAGTTGTTAAGGGGAGGAACGTCCTGCACAGGGAAACAAATAGATGAGTAAGATCTTTAGCTCATTACTGGTGGTAAATGTTGTGCTGTTAAATATTTGCATATGCATGATGAAACATTGGCTGTATTAAAGTTTCCAGGAAACAAAGAACTGCGTTTGAACAAAAGTGACTGAAGGGAGAAGACGAAACTTTTTTAAAAAAAACCTTTTTTTTTCTTTCTTTTTTTTTTTTTTTTTCTTTCTGGTGCATGACAATGCGAGCAGGAATTACTACTAACAACAACAACAACAACAAAAAACCCTGCTGCTGTGTGCTTCCTGTTCCAGTTTGTTTAGTCACAAGTCTGAATTAGATCTCTCGGTTGGTTTCATTTACTATAAACAGGTCTTGTGCTTTGTTTTAATACATCAAAGCCCATAGCCAGGCACAGACAGGTAATGTAAAAGGGGGTGAGAAAGTTTACAGTCTTGCTTCGTTGTTTCTTTAAGCGTTCCAGACAGCGGTCAGGGGGATCACCCGGAGGTTAAAACAAGGGTTGCCTGCTTCTTTTTTTTTTTTTTTTTTTTTTAATAAACTGGTTTCTCTTTTGTTCCTTTTCTAGAAACCACATGTAACTTTAGGTCAGACAAGGGTAAAATGTGGCACTTCTTTAACCAACGGTACCGCTGCTTTGGGGTGACCAGATCAGGCAAAGGTGTAGACTTCTCTCCCTGCCATGCTGATGCCGGCGATGCTGTCCTTCAGGTGAGTACCAGGGGTTTATTTCCTTTTCAAGTCTCCATCCACCCGAAGGATACAGGCGGCTCATGACTGACACTGCCAAAAAAACTCGCCAAAAGCTAAGGGTGGTTAAAGGTTTAGCCTTTTAAAGATAAACGGGAATGACTCCCTCACATTGCATTTTTAGTAAGGCTGCTCTAAAAGTTCGTTTCCTTCCAGCCTTTGCATCTCTCCAGGTTTCCCTCTCTCTTTTCTTCCTTTCGTCCTTTTCTTTCTTTTTTTTTAAATCTGCCCTCTTAAAACAACAGGAATGCTGCACTGGCCCGCAGCCAGCCAAGGCTCAGCGAGCAGGGTAAAATTTCAGTTCAGATTTACGGGAAGGTGTTGGGAGTAAAAATCTGGTTTGGTGAGTTTAAGGCGGGGAGTAGTCAAGAGACAACCTTGCTACTGTGAGTGCGGAGAGAAAGGGAGGAGGAAGGGGAGGGGGGTTAAAAAAAAACCACCCAGGCTGGGATTACGGACCAATTTTTCCCCTGTCCGAGTTTTAGTGCGTGTTCCTGAGCTCCTTATCGAGTTTGCAGGCAGAAAGTCGGGTCTGGGTGTGGAAGAGCAGCGCGGTGCGGGCGAGGAACTCAGCGCCCTGGAATGTCGGCTTAGGGCAGGGGCGAGCAGGGGCTTTAGCTTAGCTGGTGCTGATTTCAGGTTTCAGTGCTCAAAAACTTGCGGGGGGTGGGGGGGGAGGACAAAAAAAAAGCTAAGAGCCAAGAGAGGGGGTTAAGGCTGGGAGAGCTGTTGCTCCAAGCAGCAGTGTGAGGAGTTGCTCAACTCTCCTTCAGCAGTGCGGTAGAGAGGAAAATGCATTAGGTTGCTGCCCCGAAACGTTGCCGCTGCTGTGAATGGTGCTGGGCGCTGAGGTGGGCTCCAGGTAGGTACTGCCGCTTTTCAGTTTGCTCTGCTCTTCCTCTGTCCTTACCTGAGGGTTCACTCTCCTGTGATTGGGCTGACAACGTGAAAGCACACAAGTGCGCTCAGAAAACGCATTTAAAAGTATTTCCAGAGGGAAAAGGCAAGCAGAGAGGACTGCAGAGATCCTCTGTCAAGTTTTGGTGCCTCTTTCCAAGTGACAGATTTCTGGTGATTCTGAGGAAAGATGACAGTTGAGAGGCAGAAACGGGTACTAAAAAGTGAGAAGTGAACTGAGAGTTTTAAATTAAAAGATCTGTGTTTCTCCATGTCGAAGAAAAAACACAGCATGACGTGCCTAATGTCTTTGGAGTAAATTTTTGAAGGACTGTTTGTATGGCTGTTTCTTCTTCAACATTTAAAATGCTGTAGTTTGTGCAGAACGAGGAGCAGTAGCACAAGTGACAGGGAGGTGACAAGAGGGCTCCGAGATAGGCTGCTGTCTGACAGTCTGTTATAGACATTAGCATATGAATGGGATCTTATCTGGGAAGAATTTCTGATGGCCGTTTAGAATACATGTATCAATCAGGTCAAGCGTCTCCTTCACTCTGAGATATGTGTGATTAGATGAGAAACTCCAGGGACTCCTTTTTCATCTTAAAAGAAATAGCTGTTGGTTTGGATTTTTGTTGTCGTTGTTGTTGTTTTTAGAGGGAAAGCTACGCAGCTCATTTTTTCTTAGGAATTTAAAATAAAAATTCGAACTAAAGCCGAAGTATTATAACAATTAAAGATGGGCTGGGACCTAACAGATCGCAAAATTCCTCCTAAATGTCATCAGCTGAACGGGGCTGACCTGGCAGAAGGGCAGGAGTGTGCGGCCGGGCTGAAGCGAGCTGCCTGAGGCTAACAGAGATTGAACGTTGGTGCATTTATGTGCCTGCTAGACCTCGCAAACGGTAACTCGGACAAGCCCGCAATTACTCATTACCAGCCGGGCCGAGCTCACATGCTGCGGGAGGGAACCAGGCGCCCTTCGCAAGCGAGGA
>NW_009933001.1:0-6920 GCF_000696875.1 Nestor notabilis
CCAAAACATTCTATGATTCTATGATTCTAAATGATTTTGAAAACACAAACATGGGTCACAGGCATATAAGCTGATATGCATGTAGTTTTACATGCCTGCTTAATGCATTTCCTGATAAAGCAAAGTCCTTAACTTAGCTAATATTTGGCTTAACAGATATTTACACTATAACCAAAATTGAAATCTGGGAATTGTGAGAGGGTGGAAAATACCCCTGGGAGGGCTATGAACAGCAAGGGAAGGACATAACCAGCAGTCTTGGGCTGCAGAGAACAGAGGAGCAAGGACCGCCAGCCAGCTGTCCTATGGGGTATTGGGCAGTCATCAAGTGTCTGCTTTTCCAAATTCCAATTAATGTTGTCCTGCAAGTAATCTTTATATTTCCCACTCTGTCTCTCAATCTGTCCTGCCCTACAGCCTTCATTTCTCAGTTCTGTTCCCTCACAGTTTGGATCCCTCGTGTTTGTGCTTTCACCACTCTGTGGCTCCCAACTCACAAATCCACAAGCCCAGATTCTGTCTTTTCACTCCCAAACACTTCACTCTCAATTTTGAGACAGTGCTGCATGCCTGCTGGGGGCATCAAGAGGTACAAACACTTTTGCTGCTATGTCTAGTAACCGGTATTCTTGGACCGGTATTTCACGTTTCTTGGAATGTGAAAAATGAACACTTTTTTCACTTGAAAATGTGTTAATTTCTATAAAATTAACTTTAGTCATCACATGCACACCTGGTCTCACACTTATGTCTGAGGGGAAAAAAAAAAAAAGAAAAATCAAATAATTGCTAAGTATTATTTTTTAAATGCAGAAATCACAGCTTCCTTACAAAGAACATTGTATATTTTCACAGCATATTTATGAAGTTTAGCATCTCAGCTCAAACTACTAGTAACATTCCTGCAACTTACATTTCAAGTTTTGACTCTGGGATGACAATTCTGCAATGCTGCAACATTCGTATGTTTATTTGCCCATCAAATCTAATGCTAAACACTGAAGCTAATATTTTCATACTTTACACACTGCAATTACAAGTTTATTTCTATAAAATATAGTTCAGTTGCTAGAGATGACTCACAAAGCCTGGGGTTTTTCCTATAATTTCATTTCCAGCCCCTGTAGTGAGAATCAGGAATTCAAAAAAATTATCACTACTTTAAAACAAAGTTTCCAGGCAGCACGATAGAGTTGGATACAGGTAAAACATCTATGAAAATGACTGAGGAATAGAGATTTTAAATCTGGCATCTTAAACCTGATTAAACTCTTCTACAGTGCACAGAACTGTAACTATTTCTACTAAAAATTGAATTTGGCCCTGAGCATGGAATAAGCATTTGAGAGCTGCTGTGGGATGGCAAACTGAAGGATCACAATTAATGCCCTCTGGTCCACAGAGGATTTAAGGAAAGCAGCTCACTGAAGTGATGCAGATTTCTCAGATCTTCTGAGCTTATATGGAAGATATAAAATACAAAGCTTCATTTCCCTGGCTTTCAGTGGAAATCATAGGGGTTGGTTATTTAAATCAATGGTAATTTGACAAACCAGTAAACCAAAATGAATTTCCATCTAAGCAGAAAAACCATAAATATTTTAATATCATTTATAGCCTAACTAAAGACTAAGGCATATACCCAGTATTGAGTTAACAGAGAAGTCTGGTCAACGCAAACCATATAGTCCTGCCTACACTGCTATTTACCAGCTGTAAGAGGAGATGGGATTTTAACAGTGGAAGTATGCAGCTCAGCATATCTCCTTCCCCTAATTAGCTTTTTAAATACTCTGAAAATGCAGTATACCTTCAGGAGAAGAATATTTGTCTAGCCCCATAGGCACATTGTGGATTAAAAATTGTACTTCATCACTGGTTTCAGCATGTCACCTCAGCAGCAGCCACAAGCATGCCAGAGGTGATGACTGCCAGTTACATTCAGGTCAACCAACCTTAAAAATTTGGCAAGCACTGGTGGCATTTAAAGCTATATTTTTTATCATCAGTAGGTTAATATGATTTATATTTATAACATCTTCCTTGGAAGAAAAATAAACCTCTCAGTTAATAGCCTTTTCTAAAGCACTCTTACTTCAGCATCAAACCATTTGGCTGTCATTAACTGAGTCACATTTATGCAGATGAGGAATTCACCAATAAAATCTACGAACATGGTTATCTTGTTCCTCATCTCTGATTTTCAGATTCCAAACAAAACAATAAAACTGCTGATTTCTTTTATTGTTATCAGCCCATCATATTTTGCAATAATGTTAAGCTGCTTGCAATCTCAGAGAACGTATGCATTCAAACATTATACATACTAAAATTCAATGTTATTGAAAAGTGCTAATGCAATGGGTATAGTAAATTAAGACTATTCTGTATTAATATACATTAATTTTTACTAATTCCATGTTTGTTAGGTGTTAGTTAAATCCGGTTTGCTGACTAATTCTAAAACAAATACCTTTCTGTAGTCTTGAGGAATGAACTGCCTTTTGCTGCAACAGTGTAACATGTTTCTAACAGAAGTTTTCTAACTATTTCAATTCAAGCAGCTTCCACTGTGGGAGACAATTTGGCTGTGGTCTGAGAGTTCCATCGCCACAAGCATCCAAAGAAATCACTTTAATACACACTCAGAATTGAACAAATGCTCATTTCTACAAGGTGTCATTCCCACTGAGACCAGACTGGCAGGCAAATCTCTATGTTCTATAATCCCATTCTTCCTCAGGGAACAATTTTTGCCATAAAAGTTTTATTCCCATTGAATAATTTTAACTTCCCTTAAAGAGAGAGACCTTTTCTTGTTGCAGGATAAACAGAATTTTAAAGATTCAGGACTAAAGTTTAACTTATTCCATGCCATGTCCAATACCTACAGGCTGACTATGACACACTCCATCCAGACAATGTATTTTGCTGGAGTCTGTTTACTCTCTTCTTGTTATGTTTAATCACTCTATGTAGAAAGATTCACCAAAACTTTCCATCTCCCAAGTTGTCTTTTTACATAAGCCTAACTAGTGGGGAAGAAAACAAGGGTGATGTTAGGTAGGACAAGTATGGGAGCCCTAGAGATGTGCATTCAATATCCAACACAAGAAACAGGTGAACACCCTTACATACTATTATTAAGTAAAACGTTGAGGATGGAGAGAGATATGTGCATTTCATCCCATTTCTGAAAAAAGAAGCAGTAATTACACCACTACTAAATATTTAGTGAATCCAAAGAAATCTCAAAAATCTTTCATCACACAATGTGGACAACATTAGTTTTTGCTAATGATGTAAATATACTAAGCCTGAAATCCAAAGTACAGACAGGTTTTCCTCTTTCTCTGTCTAATTGTCTGTTTATTGTCTAATATGCCTTTCCTATTTGTGCTAAAGACCATCTTTCAGGTAAAGCTGGTAGATTACCCTTATTTGTCAGTGTATAAAGCACTCTGAAATTGAAGCACAGCAGCAAAGCTACAGTATATACTTTTTGTCTCTAGTGGTAGATTCATAGCATCAATTAGGAAAGTGAAACTGGCAATTACTCTTAACTTCCCAATCAAGGCAATATGGGTCAATAATGTGAAACCATCGACCTGTACAGAAAGTTGGTCTATGCACAGTTCTGAAAAGAACTATCATGTTCACTCTTCCAGTCTTTTGAAAGCACTTGTCATGTCTTTTTCTCATGGAGGTTATAAATTCCTAGGGCAGGACTTAAGCCATTCTGTATACTGTCCACTGTTGCTGCTTCAGCCAATAATTTATGCAATGAAGACCTCCACAGAATTTGTATTTTAAATTAAAATTATGTTATCAAGTGTTGATGACTGATAAATCTATAACCATTTAATCCCTGAACACTCCCCATTCAGTGCTCCTGAAAACACAGCACCAGCTACTCTTGCCTAAAACAGCATTTCCTTCTCTATTTCATAATCTTCATCCATGATGATCAGCCAAATCTAATACTTAATACCTAGCTGAACAGAATATTAAGCTGGAGACTTCAAGATCAAGCAATACACTTGACCTTTTGAATTCTGTTCCAATCAATACCTCAGAAATTGATTTTTCTCTTATTCAGTATACTGAAATGGTTTCATTAAACTGAAAGATTATGTGACCTCCCAACAAGGAAAGGCCATCAGAACCCATTCTGCAGTGTGTGTTACATGAAAGCCCTAATCAGTAACCAGTGAGTATCTGAGAATATCAAACACATCCACTGCAGTTATTATACAACAATCACACTAGAAGTTGTGCTCAGAAGAAACTACGAACAGAATATTAAACTATCAAATTTTGGACATTGTTAAATGTCTGACAGCAGATCACACAGCTGGATTTGGACTGCATGAACATACAAATTCAGCCATTACCAGTTCATTGTAGCAAGTATGTCAGAAAGTTTCCTAATCCAAAAGCATTCAAGGACTTTGATACACCAGAAAGTTTCTCCCTCTCAGGTGACAACTTCCCCCAATTGCATGTTTAACCTAGAATAAATGAAGTAACAACATTATAGTGACTATTAGCCATAAATGCTTTACTCCTGTAGAGGTGGTGAGGTCCAAAGGATAAAGGTGATGTCAAGGGTAGCCAAAAGGGAGAATGTGTTTTATCATAGAATCATTTAGGTTGGAAAAAGACCTTTAAGATCACTGAGTCCAACCATTAACCTAGCACTGCCCAGTCCACCACTAAACCATGTCCCAGAGCACTGTATCCACACAGCTTTTGAATACCTCCAGCAATGGTGACTCCACCAGCTACACCATGCAGTTATCTCAAACCCTCCTGCCTTCATAGTATCTGGATTTATGTTCTTCTACCCTAATCCCACAATTACCATAACCCTGCACTCCCATTTACACCCTCCTTTGATCCCTTGTTCAGCTGTTTGAGTCCATGACATGCCTGTTATTTACCTCAATTAAGAAAATTAAGTTTTGTACGGTGTGGTTGTTTGGGTGCAGGCATGAGGAAGAAGGGGAATGAAAGAGCAACTTCAAAAAACTCTACCTAAGCCAGCAATTATTAAAACAAGTCTTTCCTGACAAGAGCGTAGGGACAAGCAAATGCTTTGCAACTGAATAGAGGATAGGACATTTCATGGTAATTCTCCCCAGTATTCATCCAAGCTCAATAGCAAGCACATCCACTTTACATTTACTTGTTTGTCTCCACAAAAATTAGAGGGGAAAAAAAAAGCACTTTGCAAGATTTTTTTAATCTTGTATTTCTTCAAATAAATTAATCTTAGAAAATAGGAGTTAGGGTCAGCCTGGTGGAAAAACAGCATATCATATAATCATAGAATAGTTTGGGTTGGAAAGGACCTTAAGATCATCTAGTTCCAACTCCCCTGCAATGGAAAAATAACAAACAGGAATTTTAAAAGTGCAGTTTAACAAATGTTTAATCCCAATGAATCACCAGTAAAAGGAGGAAAAAAAACTAACAAAACAAAATTTATTGCATGGCAACGGTGAAGTGGTGGGAGTTTTATCTGACAGAGAAGAAATAAGGGAAGAAATATTAACCATTCTGTCCCTTAAATCAAAGTTGGGGGTTTTTTTTGGTGGGGGTGAGTTTTCTTTTTTGGTTTTGCCTTGGTTTGTCTTTTTGTTTTGTTTTTTTTTAATTCATTCAAAACATGTTTTTCTGATTATAAGGCTCTGGAAGATCCCAGGTATGAAAGAAACATACAATAATGTATACTACTTCTCAGTTTAACCTGCTATTGCCTTTTTAAATTAAGTTATAGGAACGACACAAAAATTATTGGGCCACAGACACTCAGATTTAATCTGAAAATAATATAATATTAGCAAACCTTTTTTGGGCTGGACTGGGGAAATATGAATTTTTTTTCCCACACAATGAATACCACTTGCCCTGTCCTCACTCTGTCAGTACTGTTTAAATTAACCCCAAAATGGAACACTCCAGTCTTTCCCTATCCACATGGCTTCAGTAAATAATGAAACGTCCATAAATGATGAAATGCCTCCTCACTAAGATCAGTGATCTTCCTTGCCCCAACTCTTCCAAGACTTTGCTTTCTGAGCACATTTCTTAACACAGTAATATATAACCTTAATCCTCAGCACAACCCTACATTTGGCACACCCAGTCTGAGCCCAGGCATGACAGCCTGACAAAATCCCAACCTCAACTATAACTCTAAAAAATATTTTATTGAAAATAACTGTGGAGTCCTTATGCTTCCATAAAATCAGTCAAACAATGGCTGCAGGTGCCTTTATCTGCATAAAGACAAGCATATGTCAGAGCTGCACAAAAAAACCCAAGACATGCAAAACTGGTCAGAAATTAGACCACACTGTTAAAGTGACAATGGTTGTTGTATGTGCAGTAGGGAAAAGCAGGGAGAAACATCACAGAAACATCCACAAAGTAATTTAAACTATCTAATCTCATCAGATCCCGGGACCGTAGAACCCAGAAGAAACCTAAGAGAGTATGCTTTCTGGGCTGCGGCCCAGCTGAAAAAGACTTGGAACAGTACTGACAAGGCCTAACAAAACGGCTACTTGATTCTTGCTGTGTACCAGGAAACTGGAGTTAACAAAGAAGATAATCTTTGCCTTCAACGTTTACTCTCCCTCCTAAGCAAAGCTATTGGCAGAATTGTAACATTTGTCTTCCTCTCACATCAAAAGGGATACTAATATAGACATAAGCCCAAACACACAACTAGAGCTATGACTGTACCCTGAGGAAGCAGATTCTTAACTTTACTTCCCAGTCCCTATACTTTCAAGAATATGTCTTATAAAATTGCATTATGTATGAAGGGAACAGCTGATTTGAAAAATGACCAGTAAAAAAACCCTAACAACTTCAGTTTTCTAACTTTCTGTCGCAAAATATATATATTT
>NW_009933002.1:0-10405 GCF_000696875.1 Nestor notabilis
AAGGTCCCTTCCAACCCAAACCTATGATTCTATTATCTATACATACATATATACATATACACACACGTATTAAAAAAATAGATGTATACAATTACAATTACACAAGGAACAGCAAACATGTGGAATTGCTTAAAACATTCTCTTGGAAAAGACCCAAAGATCTGTGGACCTGTATTTGAGATGAAAGGTACAATTAAGGTAAGTCAAAAATATGAGGTGTGTTTCAGATAAATAGGAGCATAATGCTCTTATCCAACTTTGTGTCATTTGCTTAGATATATGCCTGGACTCTAAATCACAACACTGAACACCTACTGCTTCCAGGCCAGTCCTGATCCCACCAGAATGAGTGGGATCTTGTTTCATCAGAACAGGTTTGGGCTCTTTGGTGTGTGTGGCCCATACCAGAATTATCAGGCAGCACAGCTACACCACCAAACCCTACATACTGGGTTTGCCAAAATAATTTACTTCAGCCAAGAGGACAGTCTTTACCAGAGATTAGCTGGAAGCAGACTGCCACCTACTTAATAGCATTTCCCCATGCGGTGTATTCACCTAAACACGCTGCTTGTGCACTACTGTGCCCTTCCACCACAGTGTGCCTCTGGTATTTCAGCTATTCTTTACGTGCTATCATCTCCTCTAATGACTCCATTGATGAGAAATGGTCAGAAAAGGCAAAGCAACCACCTCCCAAACTTCTGCTTTTTATATTGTTCAGGGACCTAGTATACATCTGGCCTGTACTGGCTGTGCTTGTGACAGCTTGCTTTTTCCCTGCTGATTTATCACCCTATGGGGAGGGAAGAAACTAAAAAAGTAAGGGTGAAAAAAAAATAGAAATGCAATCTATGCTGCCAAGTGTGTGCAGCATGTTTCCTTTCACTGATGTTCCTAAGGCAAAGTGTGCCAGTGGTAATAAGATCTGGAGCCTAGGCACAGTAAACAAGAAATACCCAGTTGAAAGCAGTGTATCCTAGGGTTAGCATGAAGCTGGTTTGTAAAGAGCATCCTAACACAAAAGGAATAGGTTTTATAACTTCTTTACATACTTCAAATACATGAATTTCCAATATATTAACCATTTCTGATACTTTAAAATGCACCTTGCAGTTATTTTAATGAAGAATGGCTGTGTCATAGCCAGTTTTTTCCACTTCAGATCCTTTACCAGTGCTTTTCATTATCAGGTACTTACAGGACAAGAGTGGATAGGATGAAGAAGAAAAGTTCACTTGTAATTAAGTTATGGTAGATCCACACTACCCATTTTGAGGCAGTGTAATTTTCCAGTACTTCTATCCACTCGGAGACTGCAGCATACATAGAAGACAAACCTCGGAAAGGACCACATTCTTCTGAAGGTTTTAACCTGAGAGTGTGAGAAAACAGCTACTTAAAACTTCATATATTAACCAGTGATTTAGTTAATATTGTGATTTTGTACATCGAAATGCTCATTAGTTTGCTATAGCCCACTGCTCTCTTTGGACCCCCAGGAACTTCCATGATCTGTGTTTGATTTTTAACTTGGGTTAACTCCAGCCATTGAAATGCCCACCTCAGACCACACAGTGAGAGGTAAGAGACCCTGCTGCTATGGATAGGTACCGAGCCCTGTAAACACAATCTTGACCTAAATGCAACAAGTCAATCAGCAGTACAAGCTACAGCTAATTGAAAACATGGATTTTCAAAGTTTCACCCACATCATTTCACCTTGCCTTTGAAGACATGAGTCACTACAGATTTTCAGTAACAACAAGATGTGTTGAAGTAAGGCAGCCTGTAGCAAGAACTAGCATTTTTCAGGTAGACTGAAATAGAAAAATGTTGTTTGCTTTGAAACTGAACACTGGAATTCCCACTTGCCATCTGGAAATGTCTGCTCTCAAGTATTTCATCCCACCTGGTTTCATGTGTAGCCACCTGCCTTACTAAGCATCAAAACCATGCAGCTGAGGATTGCCAAGAAAAAGAAAAGGGTATCCATGCTGCCCTCCTTACTGTGACCAGAGTGACGTGCAGGTGAACAAAGCAGCTTTAAAATCCTGGTAACAACCAAGATGCATTATTGCAGAGGTCAGCACTCCCTGCAAAAAGAGCCTCTGAAGCTCACAAATAATCCAGAAGTTTACCTCAATTGAGTTTTTCCAGGTGCTTTTCCACTGCAGACCCAATACGGCCTATAACATAAATAGGCCCAGGAACTAGGACTAGGCCAGAGAAACCTTTAAGGAGGAAAAGCCAAATTTGCTGTGACATTTAAATAGAACCCAAAACTTCAGTGTAACTTTGCTCCTCCTTCTACTTGCTTATGTGTTAACCACATTCTTGCAAACTCACTGAGCATGTCTTGTTTTCAGAACACAGAACAGCTCATGAACATGTGAAACCTTCCGTTAGCAATTAATACAGCTTTATCAACAGAAAACCACAGATTCCTCGGCTTTGCATCAGGTCACACAGTGTAATATAGAGGGCTTGAATGGCAGTGATCTTCCACACCTCCAGACAGTGACTCCGATGACAGACAGGACTCCAAGGAAGGAAGGGAAAAACAGCAGGAACATGAAGGATGTTGTCATTTGGGCAGTTCTCCAGACTTTGCGAGGGGGTTGGCAATTCATCATCAGACTGACCTTTAAAGACATGAAGGTACACTGACTCCTGGAACGGTGTTACCTGCCACTTCAACTCAGTTTACGTCAACCCCACTGAAGTTGCTAGCAGCAATTTCTGGAATAGCATGTATCAAAAGTTTCCAATAACTTCTTTTATAAGACTATGATAGATACACTATAGAAAATGTCAAGAATATAGTCTTTAAATAGTAAGAGGCAAAACAATGGGTTCTTCAGGACTCTGCTGGGTAGAGTTTGCTTTTGGAGCATATGCAAACCCATAGTTCAGGGAACATGGGTTTTTTTAGCAACATGGTCAAAGGAGGTGATCCTGCCCCTCTGCTCTGCTCTTGTGAGACCCCACTTGTAGCACTGTGTGCAGTTCTGGCAACCTCAACATCAGAAGGACATGGAGCTGTTGGAGCAAGTCCAGAGGAGGCCACAAGGATGATAAGAGGGCTGGAGCACCTCCCGTATGAAGACAGGCTGAGAAAGTTGGGGCTGTTCAGCCTGGAGAAGAGAAGCTGCGTGGAGACCTCATAGCAGCCTTCCAGTATCTGAAGGGGGCCTACAAGGATGCTGGGGAGGGACTCTTCATTAGGGACTGTAGTGGTAGGACAAGGGGCAATGGGTTCAAACTTAAACAGGGGAAGTTCAGGTTAGAGATAAGGAAGAAGTTCTTTACTGTGAGGGTGGTGAGGCACTGGAATAGGTTGCCCAAAGAAGTGATAAATGCTCCAACCCTGACAGTGTTCAAGGCCAGACTGGACAGAGCCTTGGGCGACACGGTCTAGTGTGAGGTGTCCCCGCCCATGGCAAGGGGTTGGAACTAGATGATCTTAAGGTCCTTTCCAACCCAAACCATTCTATGATTCTATGAAGTTTGAAAAATCTTTCTAGCTATAGCTTTGTTCTACATTCAACACCACAAACTGTTTAGTGACCCACAAACAATCTATCATCTTAGTCATGCTAGTGAAACAAAGAATTCTGAAAAGAAGAAATTTCCACCATGATCTTTAGCTTAACCACCCTGCTTATCCTTAGATAACTTGGGGGGCACTGGTGAAGAGTAAAGGAGCAAGCAGGAAGCCAAAGTGACAGCCACAGGCTGAGTGTCTATATTGACATATGCACTTGTACGCTATTAATTCCCCAGCCTTTAATTTTCCCACTTTATTCTCCCCCCTCTTTCTCTAACTGAGCTCTTAACCTCTCCTATAACCCTTCCACACTTTTCCCCTCTCCCAAGTTTTAACAAATTGTAATTCAAGGGCCTGCATCTAAATTGTGTTCCTTTAAAGCAAATTCCACTCCTCAAAACCCAACCAACCTGCTCCCCTAAATATAAGACCCCACAGCCTCCAGACAAAACCAGCACTTTATTTCTGCCCAGATTCCAAATGGTGTCAGTTTATGATGAATACATGTAAATCTTGTTACCTTTTTCACATAAAATACTATAGAAAATGATATTATCTGGATACCAGGCAGCAGAGGCGAGAAGAAGATACCGATCCTACAAGAAAGGATTGATAAGCAAGTTAAATCTTCACTACTCACCACTCAGCATTCAGTGCACTGAAAGCAAAATGTATCACAGCAACTTAATATACAGTTAGTTTGGTTATTCAGAAATGTAATTGTTAATGATATTATTATTAACATTGATCCCGTAACAGAAGTCAGCCTTTAAAAACACTCAACTTCAAACATACGTATCTATGTACACATCTGCAAAACTCTCTTGTAATTGGAGAAACACGCTCATTCCTAGAAATGAGGCATCTTTTCCAGGGTTTAATACTGAGACTGTTTCAACAGGAACATCATTCCAATGGGGAAGTAAACAAAACTAGGGTGTTCCTTTTGTGGGTTTCTCCCAGACCAGGTGGCCACAGGGTAAGCTACTGGGAAAAGTTATTGTTAATACCTGCACAATTACAAGAGAACTGGTGCATCACAATCCTTACAAAGGTACTTAATAAGTCATCTCTCTCAGGCATGTACCCTGTTCTTTCCCCCATGATGGGAAGCATGCAGAAGTGTCAGAATAAGAATGTTCCATGGTATTTCTAAGTGCAAATGAGGTTTTGGCTGTAAATGTAACACTCACCAGGTCAAAGTCTGTACATAGATCAAATCTAAAACATTTCGCCCAATATCAAATTCTGGCAGCCCCAGGCTCACACAGACTGTAGTTCCAATAATTCTGGAAGGAAAAAACACCACCACAGCATAATAGCATTTGCTAAATCATAAACCCCTTTGTAGAAAGCTCTACAAAAGACCTCCTGAATACAAGCATCGAGGAAAAATTATTTAGGGGCTGCATTAATCACGTTGTGCAAAGCCGTCACAGCTTACTGATAAAACAGTGCATCAAAAATGGAACAGAATGGCAAGTTGCCTCAGTACAAAATTGTAGCAGTTTTTCAGTTGTTGACTCCTGAGAATTTTCAGCCTAAATCAGTCAAAAAAAAGAATCTTCTAGATTGATACCCATCATATATCCAACTTCATACTAACTGAGGTTGCAAGTGGCTGAGACATATACACATAAGCAAGTACTCAGAGATTTCCTACGGAGGACCACCAATCCATTTTTACCACCTCATTTTTCCTGAGCTGAGGAGATTCAATTTCTGCTTGTCATAGCAAGAACAGCAAAGATCTTGGTAGCTATCCCATCTCACCCTGAATACAGGTCTTGCTACGGCCTTATTAGCTGCATCATAAATACAAGCAATTGTACTTTAAATCTTTCACAGCTGTAAGTCTGGTGCTTTTGGCAGCTCAGTGAGGACATTCATCACAGCTGACACTGCAGTTTTGGTACTGTTTGCTGGGAGGTGGTTTCCTATCTGAACAGAACAAGAACAGGAGCAGGATTAAAGTTCTCTGGCAAGAGCTGTAGAGGGAAAGTCTTCAAGGGTTTCTCAATGTTGTTTTGTGTGAATTTAACATAAAGTTAACAAAGTGTTCTACCTTGTAAACCAGTCTTGTTCACATCATGTGCAAAGAGCAAACAATGCATCTCCCACACAAGTATGGCCAGGAAGCCTAAATGCTCTGTAAAGCTGGCAAGCACTCAAATACTTTACTACCTTAAGTCATAAATAGTGTTTGGCAATAGAAAGGTATACATGGCAGATGTCAGAAATAAATTACTTCTTGGTTACGTGCTTAGCTGTACCCACATTCAGTTAAAAGTACTTTCTCATTTACCATGCTGCAGACCTCTACATTTAAAAGTCATACTACATCCTCAATAAGACTGATTCAAATAAGATTGTTAACTTGTGTGTGCTCTATAGAGTAACATAACTAAGAGGAAAAAAATTACAGGGGGACATACCAAGGAAAGCCAGCAGTGTGCCTGTGCATATGCAGAAAACAAGTTTTTCAGCTTGAGGCCTTTGGTTGTTTGTCACCCCATTCAGGAGATGTATGGGAGTACAATGTGGCTTCCTCCCTGCCTGTGTTTCCTTCTCCAAAGTTAAAAAAGGACACACTGGGAAACTGTAACAGTACACACTCTGACCTCGCCTAAGGAGGAGCTGCCCTATACACAAGACATGTACACAGAGGCTATGCCTGGTCGAGGCAGCCAAGGAAGTTTCGGTGGTGCAGCAGCCATGCCTCTGTCAGACTGCTTTCCTCATACTGGAAAAAAAGACCATGTCTTTGGTGTCTTTGGTTAATGAACGAAAACAAGATTAGAAAAGTAGTACTCACCTTCGTAAAAACTCTCCAAAGAAAGAGCCAAGCAAACAAAATATGAAGTCAACTACAATAAAACGATAGATATCTTGGCCAACCAGAGTTTCCCAGCACTTTAAGGAGTAAAAGAAAAAAAACAATAGTATTAAAAAATGCATATCTGGAAGTCAAAAATCATGTGATTCTATCGTTGTTGCTAAATTCTTGGGCATGTGAAACTTGAGCTACAGGCCAAAGATTTGCTAACAGCCTGACGCATCCTGGTCAACCTCTCATTGAAAACTGCTGCAAACCATGTGAGACCTGAGCTGGGCGACTCATTTTTTCCTGCAGTTAATTTCTCTAGAGATGCTAAGTACAAAAATGTTGGGGTGACAAATTCAGCTTCCCAAGACACTACATGTACTTGTCTTTGCTGGATTAAGCCTCTCATTAAAGTGGTTCCTAACCTGGCATTTTAAGTCAAAGATCTGTATTTTTGAAACCTTACCTGGGACTCTGATGCAGCCACAATGTTAAGCCAGTAGTAACACAGTATTCCAACAATTGACATTTTCAGGATGATATTTCTGAAATGAAAAAGTAACAGTAACAGCACTGACAGCTGGTCCATAAACTCACTGGAGGGAATGATGGCAGGATAACCCTTGGTTACACTCTATTACCTCCTCTTATAACAAGAATAGCACTGCAGAGTGCCAGGACCAACAGGAGCTCTCCTCGAAGCTTAGGCACAGCATTATTCTATTGTCCTGACAGAAAAGGAGCTGGGCATGACAACCTTGGCACAGCTTCTGCTAAAGAGGCTGCTGGTTGGGTGTGTAGGCCCCACAGAGGAGGAAGGTCTGAGGAGCACCAGGGGTTACAGTGTTAATTCCAGGCATCTGTATTTAAGTAAGATCTCATCACTCCTCTCTCCCCTTCTTTTCCCTGGTGTACAGAGCTCTTTGGAGAAGATGAATTCTCCTCCATAGCTCCCTACTGCCCACCACACCACCTACACATAGCTTGCTGTCAAAAAGAAGAGTCAGGCAACTTCAGTCAAAAAGCACTAAGAGGTGGTAGCAACAAATACCTGGTAATAGTGACATATATATGCTGCCCAGGAGTCTGAAATCTCTCCAGGCGTCCAAGCCACGAGTAGAAGAATGGGATGAGTACATTGAGGAGAGATGTGACAACAGGTAGCACCAACATGGCAGCTTGGCTCTCTAGATCATTTCTATGCCCTTTCACAAACAGCTTAGAGAGGAAAAAAACAACACAAAACAAAACAAAACTTAGAGCCTTAAACCAAATGACTGCCTCAAGTTGTGTCCACAGGGAAGACTCCTGGCACATGTCTCTGTATGATCACAAGCTAGAGACCATCATGGTTTATGGGCTAATGTCCAGCAGCACAGCGACCCTCTCCCATTCCCCCTCATTACATGGGACTAAGGGTAGGAGCCCCAGCTTAAATGCAGCTCCTCAGCAAAGGAGAAGCAGGCAAAGCTGAGGCTGCTTCTTGATATTTCTTTCAAAGTAACCCTAAGGTAACCATAAGCCCAGGAAAGCAGCTGCGGAGTGAGGGGGGAAAACAGACCACTACTTGCACACAGAGTAAAATACCCATGCCCAAAACCAGACTGTAAAATCTGTCCTTACCCTTAGGTTATTAGTGGAGAGGAAGTAAACACCAGCACACGCAGCTAGTGCTGTTCCCAGAGAAGCGACCCAAGAAGCAAAATGAATAGCAATGCAAACAACTCTCCCTGTTACTGAAAAACTCAGAACTTCCTGGTTTACTTCAGTGAGGTCTTCCTGCAAGGAAACAATTCTTAATGAAGAATCCCTTAGTCAACAGCACAAAGTAAAACTTGTTTCAAGTAACTACATGAGAGACTGGACGAAAGATTATTTCTCTAGAAGATGGGCAGAATAATATCCTGGGAACATTTACTGGATAACTTCGTGTTCGTATCCTAAAAGTCTTTTCTCTTGACAGTTACCCTGCATTTCACTAATATTCCAAGCCTGCCTTTTGTTTACAACCTGGTTAAATAGCAGGAAGAAAAACCAGAATACTCTGTTCAGCAAATATTTAATAGTCACAGAGTCACATTCATTCAAGAGAACAGAAACATACAGATACTTACATGTAGCTTAAAGAGAAAAGAAACGCAAGTAGCTAAGACAACTCCAGGAGTACAAATCAAATGAAACTTAACAGTCAAGAAACCTTAAGTCTATAAGGAACAGGGCTAGCACATTTGAGTCCCTCTGCCAGAGACTTCTGTGTGCATACACAAATTTCTATGCAGAAATAAGCCTCTGGCAGCCTGACTCATGCATGCTACTTTCGTACCTTTCTACCTTTTTGTACCTCCTGTGCTTTGTACCTTTATTTGCGTGCTGAGATTCTTTTGTTTCAGCTTCACAGCTTTTTCATTGGTGATATTGAAGTCCCAAGTGCAGAGAAGTTTACTAGCATTCCCAGAGTATGCCTGAGGGTTAATGAAGTTCCTGCAGAAGGATTTTGCCATGCTGCAAAGAAAATTAAATTTGTGATATTTGTAATGGGGAAATACATCAAATCTGTACAGCAGGGCAAGAAAGGAGATTTGTCAGCTTCTCTGTCCCATCCCAAGGCTACTGCATCTATGTCAAAGCACATCGCATAAGACAAAACAGAAAATAAACTTTCATGTAAGAAAAAACTCTGACATTTCCTTCTACTTGTGGATGATAATCTTTACCTCTGGAAGGCCACATCACTATCAGATGATAATAGGAGCTACAGCTTACAAAAGGGGAATCATGATATTCATTGGCTTGAATTGGGATTCTCTGCACATCTCTTACTATTTGACAGTTATTCTTCATTTGTCTAAAACAAGGTTTGATTTCTGAACACTGTCTTTTGAGCAGAAACTTCTACATAAACTCTGCACCTGGAAATAAGGTAATTATTATTACCAATATAAGTGAAATAAGAATATATTGTTTACCTGAACAACAAGATAAGAAAGCAGATGACAAAATACAGTCCGACAGTGAAAATATAGGCCAGCTGCATGTTGTAAGATGGACCATTCTTTATTTTACTGATTGTAGCATTGGTGTAAAAGCCATAGTAGAGTACTGTTTGTTGAAAATAACCCTGAAAAGACATGGACATCATTCAGAATGTTTGCTATCACCTGCATATGGTGGGAAGTATCATCATCTGAAGCCCAATTACTGGAAATGGGAACAGTCCCATTCCCTACTGTGAAACTAAGGGTGTGATTAGATTTCTAAATATCAGGCCCTTTGCTTTCTTTCTATCAGCTAAAATCTTTCATAGATTTGAGAGCTTCTAGAGATACATCACTAACTTGTATCCTTCTAAGATTCGCATGAGATGGTCATGAGCATTCAACACCTTTGCAGGATCTGGTGTTTTCTGAAAATTCCTAAAGAGGGAAAGGCTTATTTGCTTCTTTCTTGAGAGAAAGGTTCTCTACCGACAAATTGTATTGATTATGAAGGAACCATGTGACATTCAACACTAGAGCTACTATATTATATCTGAACTCCTGCAATGATGACTGTACTTTGCAAAACAGCAGTACTACAAGACATAGCACTTTAAAAGCAATTTTAGAAGGAAAAGGCTGACACCACTCCTCTTTAAAAATATCTTTCAACTAAGCATTAGTAAAAGCAAACTCCTGACTATTAACTAGAGAAATCCTTTAACAACAGTAAAAATAACACATTTTTTACAGCAAAGACAGAGAAAAAGTTATCTTCTCAGATCACTTAGTTGATGAATATCAGTACAGTTATAACAGTGCAAAAACTTCCTTTAAAAACAGCCTGGAACTTTATTCTCTGAAAGTAAAGATTTCCACATAATGAAAGGCCCTCCTGTCCCCAGGCCCCACTGAATTCAGCAGGTTGTCACAGAAAGATCTGTGTGCTCCTTGGAAGAACATAGCTTTGGAAATAAGCAAAATTCACAGGATCACATATGGAAATTTGCACTGTATTTTCAGAGGAAAATTAGCATGGGAAAAATGTCCTGCTGA
>NW_009933002.1:10436-23285 GCF_000696875.1 Nestor notabilis
CTCTGACTTCCTTTGTGTTTCTTCCACTGCTTTCTGAAAGAGTGATGAAAGTCTTGAAATATTGCTGAACACAGCAATCATTTACAGTGAGACAAATGCATCAGAACGAGTCCCATTCATCTCACTCTGTTGTTTCTAGAATACTGTTTCTGGTCACATACAATTCTAACTCCACTTCATAATAAGAAATACTAAGTTTTTTACTCTACTATGAGTTTTTGAAGTAGATCTGTTGCACACAGTACTAATACAAATCTGTTGTTACATACTTACAGCTCCAGTGAGCAGCTCCAGACCCGTGAATGAAAGATTATTTGGTTCTGCTGCAACAAACTGAGGAATTGTGATGAAACTGAAGTTTATGAGGAATGAGAAGATGTTGAAAGTTAGCAGCCACTTCAAGAAAATAAAATAAGAAAGAACACTTGTTCCAAACTCGGCACCGATGACCTTCAGAGTCTTGTACTGTAACTGCAGTAGGTGAAAATATTCTGACAAGCTATTTCCAAATCGCCGAAACGACTGAAGTGCAAAAGAAGAGAGAGATCAATCTCAGCAAGCAGCCTTAAACAGGACTCAAGTTCACATAATAAAGCCTCACATTCTTTACAGTTCTGTTTTGATGATAAGAACAAATTTCTCTCACCACCTGCACCATAAGATGCCCAACTGTTGTTCCTAAGTGCTACATAATGCAAATCATTATTAATGAAGACTACAGCAATTAACAGCTTCTTTGGTAAGTAACATAAAGCCAGATACCAGATACCTCTGCAGGCAGTGATAACATTGCAGCTATTGTGACTGACAGAAGTTTCTGACACTTACCACTGCTATTCCCTGCAGACACTGTGTACAGCAGGAAAGTTGAGTACTGCGGTGCCTTGATTTTTTTGTTATTTCTTTAAGAACTTTATTCCTGTGGAAGAGCAGGACAGGAGATGACAAGTATTATAGTATGAGTTGTAATTAAAACAAGAGGACAAAGAAGCTGTTGGAAATAGTGTTTCATACACATCCATATGAAGAAAGTTAAAAAAAAACCATGGAGATGTTCTGCTGGTTCTTTTTCTACTAGCTGATACCATGGCTCTTGTGTCCATGCTATGACAGCATGTTCTAACCTCTGTACATTATCACTCTGGGAACAAAACTTCAATATATTCTGTGAGGACACAAAACGATGGTTGAGACTATTTGCTCTCTTCTCAGTTTTCAGTGGCCAACATCCAGTTTCCTTTGAAAAGAAATCACAACCATAATCAAATCTCAAGGTCTTGATTTTTATATTACCATGAGAGATTCTTCTCATCCAGAGAAAGGACAATGAAACATCTTTAAATTATTTCCCCTTGCAAGACGTTAACTTTTTAGAAGTGTATTAAAAAATACTTTCAGTTCTTCCAAAGTGACAAACCGAAGCTGAGCCCATGGCAAACATCCACACTTGATAGTTAGACGTCAAAAGTACAATGTTTGTAAAACTAAACAGATAAATTTTTATTTTTACCTGATCTCTCTCTTTTTTTTCATGGTCTCTGGCATCTTCTGGATTGCTTTGATCCTTTCACTGGGGGACATACTTGCAAGATTTCCAACTAAAGTTTCCTCTGCATAAAACCCATGGGAAAAAAAATCAAGTATTTGGGATAATAATAGAGTAATAATTAGACAAAACCTGAAGTGGATATAACAACATTCCCCATTTTCACTGTTACTAAGGTGTAGCAAGTTCTGAGACTTAATACTACTCCCCAAGAATATCCTTAGCTCCATCAGTATTCTAATACAGATGTAAGTAGTACAATATTGAATGTTAAAACCAAATATCACTTGTCTGATGCTTGTTTAATGTTCATACAAAGAGCTGCAATACAAAGGAGAACAAAAAGCTGTCAAACTCCAAGATTCTTGTTTATTGCTTTATCGCTCTTGGATAGTTTCATTTCTATGATGCTGCGTACTGGCTTGATAGCCAAACTTTTCTTTATTCTATAATTTTAGTTTCTGTTTCTGCCCAAACTTTGCACTACCTATGAAACAGGCAGAACTGTATTACTTGACAATCAGGCTGGTTTTGCATAGTTGGAATTTGATGCTAATTCCAGACACAGTGGCTGAAAACAATCCATTAGCTGGTCAAATAAATCCTAATAAAGAGATTAGCTTTTCTGTCTACAATTTAACACATTCAGACTGCAATGTGCTTCATTTATCATGGGATTTTAATGTGATAGTAAAGTATAAAGGATGTATCACTAGTGTTAACACAAAACCAAGTTGTTCCCGTAACAACAGAAAGACTGCACATGCAGTTCTGGTGATAAACCAGGAACGGTATCAACCACACCATCTTGTGCAAGATGCTATTTAATATTGAACCACGCTTAGCTAAACTCCTACCTTCTTTCCACACTGGATTTGTTTCAAACACACTGGAAGAAGTCATGAAGATCTCATCCTGTGGTCTTCTGTCGCGTCTCCGAATAAAGCTATCTAAATAACAAGCACTGGTCAGTAAGCCCAGATACACCTGACAAATTGACTTAATAAATTTGAATTTTGAAACAACTTAAAAGTATAACCTTCAATCTCACTACCTGCATGCAAACATATACTCCCCCATTCACTTCTTTCCTGGGCATGCTTGACAACCATATGCAGTTTTTCAGATACATTCTGGAAGAGAGGTACTGAGCCCAGCCTTGAGCTTCATGGAAAACTAGGTCATCTAACCCATTCATAAATGTGCACATTGATCGTTCAAGACTTTCTTCTAGAAGACAGGTCCTTTCTTTAAAAATCCTTACATTGACTTCAGAGGGATTGTTTTAGAATCACAACCATGCTGAATAAGTTGTATGTATCAGACTCCCATTTCCCTGGAGCCAAAATGGAACTGTTCTTTCAACCTTCTTTCATGCAATTATTCGAACACTAGTGACTATATTCCTTAAATGCATCTGCCTTCCAGCTATGAAGCAGATGAGTTTAGCCACAGCTTTCCTTGCCTTGCCTTCCCAGTAAGCTCATGGACAATCTGTGCAATGCTACATCCGTCTTTTGAACTTAACCTTCTGGTGTGGAAGGCTGCAAATGACTACTGCATCTGCTAGTTGATGCACATGGTACAGGCTCCTTCACCATATTTACTATTTAGATCTAATGGCTCCTTAACATTAGTGTCAATTGCACTTTAAGACAACTTCCTTTGTAGCAATTAAAAAGAATCAGAAAAACATCTGTGCCTCCTCAGCTACTTCTTGAGCTGTCAGCACCCAGACATTTCTCCTATCAGATATTAAAAGTCATATGTGATAGTTAATGTTTGGAAATGCCCTATCTCTGTGGTAACTCACTGAGTGAAGCATTTCCAGGTTCCAGAAAAGAACTCCTAGTTACATTCCAAAAGCAGCAGACAGAAACTGAACTGATTGTAACAGAAAAATTACACAGTATGGTTAAGAACAGTTCCTGCCCAGAACATGAACAATAAATCACTATAGCAGCCTAAATCAGAAGTCAGATTGTTCTATTCCAGACCCCTTGTATTTTAATGAGTATAAATCTATAATAATAATAATTAGAGTCTAGAACTTGCACAGAGACAATATAGCGGAAAATTCACTAAACAGTTTCAAAAATGCATCCTGTCCTCCCCTTATTTTCTCCTCTATAAGTCTGTTTTATGTTGGCTCACTTATAGGGAGTTTGGGTTAAAATGGGTAAGCATTACATATTTCATTGCTCAAGAAAAAACGATCACCTTCCGGAAGATACTGAAAAATTCAGCTACAACAATGTAAGATAGTAACAGAGAATTTCTGTTTCATGGTTCCTTTTATTACTTGAATATCTTCATATCTGAACCAGAAGGCTTTTAAATATTTACTATTTTATGGAGGGTGAGACTAACACTCAATATCTTGACACACTATGATCCTTATACCTTACCTTCTGATTTATTGGAAATGCTGTGAGTATAAGGACTATGGAAGGTAGAAGGTGGACTGTATGCCAGTTCTGGCTCAGGCTCAAAGGAAAGATTATCTGTTGAAGGGAGTCAGAATTATACAGAAAGTTGTATACTGCTATGGATTATCTACACACACAGAACATCAGCCCTATTGACCAAACACAGCTGTACTGAAAAGACAACAATATAACCCATTAGCAAAACTCTTATATCTCAGTCCAGTGTACATCCTAGTACTTAATGATTTATTCAGTCCACACTAGTCAGTATTTATTGATCTGTTAATACAACAGACAGTCCATGGGTCTGTTAATGTAACACCCGAACTAATTCTAGGGAGAAAAAGGGAAAACCCCCCACTGCCACCATGTAGAAATACATAGAGTTGAGCTTTCCAGAGCTACAGGACTCTCTCAGGACATTATCTGTTTCATTGTTTCTGTAAGCTATTTATACAAGAAATTACATACCCGTGGAACTTCCATATGGACTTCTGCTTAGGACATTAACTCGTGGTAAACCTTCACTGTATTCAGAGCCATGTCTCATGGAGGCCATTGGTATGGCCAGAGGGTAATTCTGTCCTCTTCTGCTGTGTTCTCCATAGGAACCGGGTAGTGAAGAATCATAAGGGGCTTGGTAAGAGAACACATTCTCTTGAGAACTCCTCCTGTGTGAGCAACAAAAAAGAACACTCAAAGTGGCACAAAAATTCTGAATAGGTATCCTTACTCATTGTTGCCTGTTATCGTCAAATTTGAGTACTTTATAAAGAAAACTGATACTGAGAGGTATTTTGTATTTAGAACTCCAACACCATTATTCCAATTTGGTCATTAACCGAATCAGAAAGACTGAAACTTTTCTCCACTTGAAGTTAGCTTGGATTATACCTACACAGGAATAAGTGCTTGGAAAAATGAGGACATCCAAGGCTATAGCACACTGTGAAAATTACTGGAACTAAAAAATATCCATGACATTGTACCGTAAATACTAAGATACATTAGGCTGATAAATTCACCTAACAGGTAAAAAGCAGACATGCTATTTCTCTTGAATGCCACCTTCCTGATAACAGTTTTAAAAATCTGTGTCTGAGAATGCAAGCATAAAGGAGGCATTAAAAGAATTCCACAAATTAAAATTCTGGAGAAGAAGCTTCTCCTGCATATAAATAGAGAATTTAATATGGCACAATCACAACAGCAAAATTAAACAAACTCACCTTCTATCAATTTCCAGTGTCTCTGACAAATGGTAGTCTGGATTTTCAAAGGCTTCATTGTAATGATAAGACATGACAAGTCGTTGGGTTGAGAGACGAAATACTCCTTGTTTTCGCCTCTACTGCTTCATTAATATGTTCATGGGGAGACTGATTACAGACCTAATTCCAAAACAGTTGCATGCACATACAAAAAGAAAAGAAAGTTCCTTTCAGCACCTGGGTTAGGGGATTTTGCCACCCTGCTAACAAATTACAAATGAAACAGTATAAATCAGAAACAGTTCTAACTTAGTGCTATTTACTCTCAGTAAATTGGGGTCCAACAGAAGTTGCAGGTAAAATGGGAACTGATGTTTCTCTATAGTAAGCTCTCCACAAAACTAAGGAACAGGAGTGCTGCATGGTGTTCTGCCCAACACTAACAACAAAGCCAGGTTTTAGAAGCATGGTGAAACATGAAGAATTGTCTTAGGAAGAAAATTTTCTCCGAGTACTACGTTTCCAAAGAGAAGGTGAAGTCTGCCCTCGTTCTTAAGTAGCAGTGGCATCTCTAAGCCTTAGTTGTAAATAAGGGACTCACTGCAGCACTGCTATGCATAGAGCTGACATTATTTAGAGACCCCACTCTTAATGAGGGCTCTTCTAATAACTTAATGTCTTGATCCTATAAATAGGTTTGGTTTTAGCTTTATTTCTCACAGAGTGCTCCACTTCAATCTTAAGCAAACCAGACTTGGTCAGGGTTTAATGAACAGAAGTCCAGGTAACTCAGTGAAAAGGGAACTTTACATTAGAAAAACAAAATCAAAATTTAACAGGAGTTTCTTGCAATTAATCAAAGTCATACTCAAAACTAAAAAGGAAGCCATTTTTAGCATTTGTTCTTAAAGACACCACAGCAAGTTTGATCAACTGGCAAGCTCTTCAACAGGGAAAAGAAGGAAAAAAAGAAAGCCAAACAATAAAGGATGTGTCTGGAAGAACCCATCAGACCCTGCTTTTATCTCAGCTCCACTCCCAGGAAAGCAGAGCTGAATCTCATTTAACAGTACAGTCTCAGCCAACTTCTCTGACTGTAGCAGTTTTTATTTGTGATTTCTACTGCAGCAAAGGAAGTATCCCATGAAGAAAAGTATCTTCAAAATGGATAATTATATAGTGTCCCATTTCTGAAGGCTTGTCAGAATCTTCTCGTTTTTGCCAAAAGCAGCTCTGAAATTACTCTTGTCATTTATACACCTAAACATCTTGGAAGACAGTGTAAGATCTTGCAGTGTGACACAGTTGTAAAACACTGCCCAGGTTTTGCACACTGATTTGCAAAGAGATTTGCACATAAACACAGGTAGTTGGTTGAATTTGAAGTCCCACATTTTCATAAGAACATTGCTTACACATGCATTACAGCCTGATCAAGCCTGCTATGAGGCCCACATCTTCAGCAAACATTCATTAAAAAGCATACCAGGTAATCTGACTATACGGTGCATCGCCCATCCCTTCTGTAAACAGTGGAATGTGATTACTGCCAACAAGAAACTACATAGTCTCCCCTAGGTGAAATGTGTGTTTTTTCAGGCAGTTTCACACCTCTAGGGACAGAGCAAATTTCTCATGTATTCAGAAAAGTACTTAGCAGAGCCTCCTGCTCTTCTCTCAAAATAAAACCAACAAGCACCCCAGGAATCTAAGCCTCTTACACAGAAATCACAGGAAGTTTAAATCTCCCGAGAGGTAGGTTTTATTTGACAGAAACCACTTAGCTCTTGATGATCTTTGGAGAACTAGCTTAGAATATATCTGAAGTTTTATACAAACTCTTCAGGAATTTGTGCATTCTGTCCTTACACTCCATTAAAAAGCATGGAAACGATTCTTGAAAAAGGTAATCATGGACCTCTGCAAATACGTGTTTGGAAAACCATTTTCCCCTATAAAAGTGTTTTACATTTCAAACTGTAATGAAAAGCTCAAGAGGAAAAGATTACTCAAGGGAAGACAATTGTTAGACAATTCCCTTTGAAGACTGTGCAAAATTAATTTCTCTATTTTTTAACTGGTTTCCCAGAAATTCAACTTACTTGGACTCAGCCATCCAGAAAGCTGGGAAGCCTGCCAGCAAGGCAGCTGGAAAGCTGAGCACTGATCTCAACAGTGCCTCCTCTTCATTCAAACTAGTTTGAACGAAGATAATGCAAGATAGTTTGATGGAAATGTATGGGTTGTGTAGAATCAGTGTTACCCTGAAGCAAGCTGGTAGGAAGCATCAGACAGTTCTATCAACCAACTTCCTAGAGTGCAACCCACCAGAAGAAGCAGGTCAACCTGGCTAAAAAACATCCATCACTTCTTTCTCTTACTCATTTTAAAGATCTCTAAGCATATCTGTGAAGGCTTGCTAAGACACCCAGATAAGCCCAAGACAGACTGTCTATTGGTTCCTTCATTATCCACTTTATTCCTTTGAGTCTTAAGATGAGCTTCATGACAGGGTTACTATAAGAATCCACAGGGACATCTACCTTCTATGACTGAACCAGCCTCTGAAGCTGGTTCTTTCTCCACTCATGATATTTTAAGCATTTTAAGTAAACTCAAGCTGAAGGCACTTGGAGCATGCAAGAACATGAACACACATAACCCATATGTTTCTTGACTGTGGGTGTAGTTACTCAAAGATCACTATGCCACCTGTAAAGGTGTGTATGAGCATAGATGCTCTGGATGTACAGCTGGCATGCCAAAGGTTTACACATCACACACCAATCTACCCACTTCCTCCATCCCAAGACCAAAGACTGCGAGAAAGTCTTCTTCGCAAATCAGATGCCTACATTATAGGTTTAGTTTGGGGTTTGATGGACTGGCAGTTTATAGATTTCTGACCAATCTTAATTCATTGGAAAGAACCTGAAACAGGTAATGCTCAAGCTAAACCATCTGTTTCTTTTTTCTGACCTATGATGGAATGCAGTAAACAACAGCTCCAGGAAAAGCTTTGATGTTTAGACTTAGCTATCCCTTTAAAAAGTAAAGGAAAAAAATAGCTGGATGAGAGAGATTATTTGTGAAAGACAGAAAGCAGGATCTTGACAAATCTTCCCTTTGTAAAGTGGTGTCCATTTGTTAGATGACATTTTAGATCTCAGCAAGCAACTAGATAAATATTGTGTTCCTCCTCTGGGGAAGTGAAGGGTTTAAGGTCTGTGTGTTTAGCAATCATAGATATGTAAATAAGTTACAGGATAGGTGGGAGTGAGTGCTTTCCACTTAAATCATCCACACACTGTAATGATATAGAACAGGAAACTCCAAGCAGTGCAGACTCATAGATCTGGATCATTTCCCAGAAAAACAACTGCCTTCACGTCATAGAGCAACAGCCTTGAAAAAAAAATCTGGGTTAGTTTCATCCATTCCTGCACAGGTATTTCTCTGCTATAGCCACTAATCCTCATTTAGAATATAAATCAAACAAACATGAATGCCTTGCTAAAGTAGCACTTTGACCTGGTATCAAGTTTCAGGAAAGACACTTAGACCTTCAAGTCATTTACCTGTAATCCCTCAGTAAAAAAGGTTACATAGAAGTATATTCTACTTACACAAATCATGAAGAGGAATGGAAACAGCGTGTTCCAGAATTACCTCATATTTGACTTAATGGTATTGAATTAAGGGAATAAAACTCAGGGAAGAACCGATTCAGAAGTTGAATGTGCTCTGTTTCCATAAATATCTTTCCATTTTGTAGCATACAACTAGACAGGACTTTACTTTTACCCAAGTTATTTTTATTCATTAATCCATGTCCTGTTTAACATGTCCCACACAGCTTCATACTGAAAAAAATCAGATTGATTTCTGGAAGCCAAAAGTGAGTTTGAGACATACCAGAGTTAAAACCAGACTGCACACTGCATCAGCAACCAGGTTCCAGTATTGACCACTATTCTTCAACTATCTCAATCCCAATAGTTTCAGCACCCCTGCAACAAACCAGTAAAACCTCTCAGAAAATCTAAAGAACCTGTGAATTGACATTAATCCAACACTATGCTCAAGTAAACCTGATTGTGAATTGACGTATTAGCAACGAAACAAATGTGACTCACACACGGAAATGAAAGTCACTTACCTTTTATGCATATTGCCACAGTACCCAATCTGCACTAACAAACATCTCCTACCAGCCTTGCATTGTGTTTTTATTGATGTTAGCAGGGTCAATTATAGGAGCCAATATAAACTTTGCTATTTTAGACCTTCAATTTTAGCAATGTAAATTGTGCCTGTGCTATTAAAGATCTTTCCAGTGAATGTTGTCATCGTAGCACTAAAGACTCATCTGTTTACTACTGCATAGGCAAAGGACAGAAAACCAAACTGAGGAGTGACAGAATCCCCATTACGGTCTCCCAACAGCTTGTTGGGTCTTGAGCTCACAAAGGAATGTAGTTCCTAGACCTATAGTATAGTGCTACCGACCAGAGTTCAGATCCCATCCTCCCCGTCCCCCAGGCCTTCTTAGTAAGACTGGGGTGCAGAGAACAGCCAGGTAGGGTGGCAGAAGGCAGCAGAATGGTGTCTGTCTGACACGTGGAACATCTGACCGTGGGATTATCTCTGCCCTCAGCTGGCTGCTCCCTGGTGTAAACTCCAGCTATTGCTTCAGTATCATGAGCTCTGCTCCTTATTTGCTCTTTATCCAGTTCTTGCACCTACTCACTTGTTTGCCTTGTCCTTTCCATTTAACATTCCTCTTGCAATCCCCCATTCCCATATGGTTAAGACAACAATATTTCCATCCTGTTCACTTTGTTTGCAAGTTATATCTTTTCTATCACCTGTGGCTGCTTAGACAAGGCTCTGAGGACTGCCAACTACTTTGTTTGCAGTGTCTCAAACAGGGTTCTATTTCTTCACCTGAGTTTAGACACCTTTATTATAAACATGCTCCCAAAATATTCAAAAAATCATTACAACATATAGTTGTATTTTAGCATCCAGTAAAGTATCATAAAGACGCGCAACACACCTCTGAGTTTTTGCTTAACAAGAGTGGATGAAAGTCTAGATACTTCATTAATTCTGTGAAATTCACAGTACTCTCCCTAACCTACCACACAAATCCCTGCTTCTCCACCCAAAAGGCCTCATGGGATCACAATTCTTAAGGACTGAAGTACATATCACAGTGATTTTGCATTACCTAATCCTTTCCCCAGAGACCACTTGGAGAGCAAGTCTTTTTTTATTTGCTGCTTGGTTGCTTTTATTTTCTTAACTGTGACCACAAGTTGCAAACTTAAGCCATTAGGAAAATTATGAGCATTGGGTAAAGAGGAACAATCAGGGATATATAACTACTAAAATTAGAAATAGTGAACTGAAGAGTAAGAACAGTGTATATGACAGAGAGAGGAAAAATTAACAAGGTTAAGAAACCATGAAGAGAACTCTGTATTATTTTCTTAACACTTGAAAAACATTACCTACCTCAGTCTGACCATTAAGAGCTAAAAAAAGGCTAAGGCAAGAATCACTTCATATCAGTGCAAGTCAGTCCTAGGACTCAATCTGCAAACTGCAGACTATCACCTTTGCATAGAACAGGACTAAATCTTGCTCTGTAAAACAATTTTTTAAGTCTGTCTATTTACCAACATTAGTGGCTACTTGTATTTGAAGGAAATGACTAGTTACCAAAAAACACAAAGCAGTTTTTGAGCACCTCCCTGGTATTAGTTTTGTGCTATTGATAATGATTACTAGAACAGTTCAAACATTTTGCCTTAAAAGAAAGCTTTGTTTATTCTGTGTCTGCAATGGATACCTATTCAGTTTAAATGCAACCATCAAATTACACTTTAATGAGCAGTATCAGTTACAGGAGCCTCATTCATAGGTTCAACTGGAAAAGCTTACAAAAACTACACATACGGTCATTTCAGATGACAAACAGGGATTTGAAGCTACACAATGTTGTTGAACTAAATAAAGGGCGTTGGTGTTTTTTGTCATTTCTAGCTTAACTTCCTGCTAGTGTATTGTCATCTCATTACTATTTGCACAAGCAGCATTTAAGACAACCCTGAGGGAACACAAAAGCTATCCACAGTATTCTGGCAGAACAATGGAGAAGCTAGAAAATGCCTGGAGAGAACCAGTCAGAGGAAAAGACAACCAGTTTTGCCACTGGTTTCCCCTAACTCTTCCAAATTCCTACATGCAGTTTTCAAATTGCTGGTAAATAATTTCACATAAAGACTTTTTGTTTTGTTTTGTTTTTTTTCTTTTCAGACAAAATACAGGTACATTAAAACATAGTGTAACATGTTAGAAATTTAAGGTTCTATTCTACAATGAACATACAGAAGCTATGGTCTATACAAGTCACAACTAGAAGCTTTTCCACAAAAATGTGAATGGGGACATCACTGTAGAGTGCCAGCTCCTGTAATAACAGCCCAAACAGCTGTAGCACACCACTTTACCACTTTTCATGGCAAGAATAGAAGTCCTTCCAATGAGTTTATTCTGAGAGGGGGGAAATCAAGAACAAAAACCTCCAAACACCTGAAAGCAATTGTTTTGGGTGGAGTGCTGACATTTCAGCCTAAAACAGCTGCCATTTTAACTACCTTGCTTAGCACAGGCAGTCCACTGCTGTCCTTATCCCACACCAGTGCTGCGTCATATGGGCAGGGACTGACATAGCACCCACACTTCAACTATCACACCTTGAATGTGGCTCTAGAGTTATTAAGTGGGTGCTGCTGCTACTACAGAGAGCGGGCTCAGGCTGCTGTTGGTCTCAGGCCAGGTAGAGAAGACTATAGTGACACTAGGTCAGTGGAAGCAGAAGTTAGCATAGCTCCCATTTAATGCCATGGCTGCTTGCAGGTTTAACTAATGGAGCATTACTAAGGCACAGAGACTCAGCAATAAAATCGTGGCTTTTAGATGTATATTTAATCTCCTGCATAAAAACATTTCAACTTTTGTAGGTTAGGATGTAAAGGAAAAATAATAATAAAAAAAATAGTGCTGAGGCTAAATAGTAAGCCTATGTGTTTTGAGGATGTGACAGGATGACTGACCACAACGAACATTACTATTTAAACCTGAGAGTTTTCACACCTATTTAATACAAAAGTACTTCTGGCTTTCCATCACTTATAGTAACATACAAAACTCGCAACCTGCCACTTGGAAAATGCAGTGTCACATTCATTCACCAACTAGCAGACTCCAACATGCAACTTATACCAAAATAAAGCAGATGTCCCGCTGGAAGGTGGTGATCACAGCAAGGCTGGTGCAATACCTCGCAGACTGAAGTGTGGCACAGTGGATGAATACATCGGGGAAAGACATGGCTGTCAATTCCCTCATGGGACTCACCCTTCCAACTGAAGATCAGAAGCTCGTATTTGACTAACGGGGCGACAAAGCTGTGAGGTACCTCACCGCAGGGTTGACACCAATGTCAGGGCTATGCACCGCTCAGACAGCAGCAGCCGTGCACACCAGAGCACGCGTGCAGTCCAGCCCTAACAGTTCTACCACTCTGAAGTAACTAAACTGTTAAAGTGCCGTCGGCAGCCAGGCAGCTCGAGTGACTCCTCCAGGCCAGGTG
>NW_009933003.1:0-10156 GCF_000696875.1 Nestor notabilis
TATATATATATATGAATTGGAATGCAAGTCTTCTAATACAAAATATTTTTTACAACACAAGTTGGTTTGTTAAAAGCTTTAATAAATTACTTATTTTCCCCAGATGATAGTGATATTAAAATGTAGGCCCTTCACATTAAAATTCTTTGAAATAACATGAAAATGTTGTAAAATATGCTTCTGTTGACCTAAATTTATTACTGAGCTTGTCTATGTATTATGATTTATCTCAAACTCATCCTGATGTATCCTTCACTGCATGTATTGGTATCTCCATTAGCCAAGGCCAAATGCAGTGTCACACTAACTCCTGTGCTTACTTTGTATATGACAAGGGGATTTTGGGGAGAAGAATTCAAGTTTTTAGACCTGACTTGTTCTGTGAATTGTTTTGCAGTATAATGAGGGGGGAAACATTGCAGTCCATTCTAGGCCTTACAAAGAACTTCACCAATCTACCAAGTTTGTGAATAAAAATACTGTGAGTCGTGTGCCTATTTCTGGCTGTGTTTGCTCTTCTGGTTAGCGTAGTAAATCATACTATAGCGTAAGCACATAGAAAACCTCAGAGCAATGACTTGAATCATCTATTTTTTCTGAAATAATTCTTTTGGAAAGTTGAGGATCTGGGATAGGAAAGGTGATATTTTGTAATGGTTTGTTATCTTGAGATGCCAGTGGCGTGCAGTGTCTCTCTGTGTACATTTTAGTGTAGTGGAAGTAGATTCAAGTTTCAGTGGTGATGGTATTCCTGTAGGGATGAATCTGATAGATCTCATACACTGAGTGGTGGGACCACATCATACAGATACTGGAAATTTCCTGTGTTTAGAGATGTCATCTATCATGGAGCTGCCTAAGCACCTTGCTCTGATTTTTTTTTTTTTTTTTTTTTCTTGTCAGGTTGGTACAGAAAAGACAAGGGCTGTACAAAAAGCTTGTTAGGGCCATCTGGAATCCGGCTACTCCCAGCTGCTGCAGGTCAGACACTAACTGGTCTTGTGTTGGCAGGTTAAATGTAATGTAGTGGTCTAAGAGGAAATCACTGCTTTTGTTTGATCTTCCCGTACTTGTTTCACAAGCTTTCAAATACCACTCGCTAATCAAGAACACAGTTAAGTACTAAGAGAAAGGAAGTAGTCCAGCTGCTATTGCAGTAATCGAAGTACACTAGGAATTCATAATCAGCTGTATAAATAGACTTCACAATAAAACCAATCAGTGTAATGTCACAGGAAGTGGAATCATATACCATCTGTATTCTTGTTCTTCTTTCCTTCTGAGGGCATAGGGTAGCGTTACGTTGTTGAATTGATTTGAGCATCTTTGCACCACAGGCATGTGAGCTACATGAAGGAAAGTCAACCTGAAATTGCAGGTGCTGGGATGTGCTGCCTTCTGTCTGTCAGTCTTAAGTATCTGCTGGAACACCTGATTTTGATTCTGTTAATCTAACTCAGTTTATTTTGCAGAATACTCAGCAATTCATCTAGTCCTCTTTTTCTCTCCCCCATTCTGCTCTACCATATGAGGAGGTGACTTGGACTTTTCACAAAAGCTTTTTGTGTATTCTAGCAAGTTGCACTCCTTGTCCCCTCCCCATCTTGTTCCAGCAAAGAAATGTCAAGCGATAGAAAATCATGTTTTGTTCTAAAGGAAGAAAAACTTAATGTTCTGTATCACAGCAGAGGCAAAAGTTGCATTTTTTTCCTCTGTGTACACCTGTGTTCAGGCTCTGTGTTCTCTGTCTTAACCGACTGTGAAGTTACCAGGCCACCAAAGGGAGTTCTCATTACTTGGTTATTGCATTATAATTACTGTGTTTACTGTCTATTAAGATTCTCAGGGTAATAGGGTTGAGTGATTTGGACATGATCTGTGGATCTCTTGTTTTGGTGATGTTATTGTTGGTTTAGGCTGTCAGGGCACTGGAAGATTTCAACTTCCCTAACTTTCCAAACTGGGAGAGGTTGAAACTTGTGTTGGTCCTCCAACAAAAGACCTCTCTACTTGTGACTGACTTATTAACAAAATTAAGACATGAAATTCTGCTAGCTAGGAAAACATTAACGAGATGATGATATTAAAACTTTTATGTTATCCTGTTTTATTTGTTTGTTTTTCTTGTAGCTGCTTTTTCCTTATTACACGTTTTCTCAGATACCTTCTCGAGATACTACAGCTAATTCCTAAACTCCCTTCTATAGACTGGAATATGAATGAGGTGCAATTTGGTCTGCAGTGGACTCTTTACCAAAGTTCACAGCTTTTAGGTTTTGTCTTCTTTTCTTTAACTAAACTATTGTCTTAATGCCAGTTAATAATTTCAAATACCATTCATGAGTTCTTTTCTGCTATTACTTTTTATCTTGATCTGAATCCTGCTGGTGCTCATGGAGCTGCTATACTCTGGCAATGGATAACAGTATTATTTCTTCTGAACTATTACTCTTTCCAAGGGAACCAATGGCTTTATTAGGAATGTGGATCATACAGTTGTTGTACTCTTGTGTCATCCACCAAACTGTAAGGCTTTGACTTCACAAGGTGGTCTTCTTGATAGAGCTATTTGTTTCTTTGGTGACAGTGTTGTAGGCTGTGTTCTGGACATTGTTGATGGTGCTTAGGATCTGTTTAAGCTTTGAAGTTACAGAGGTAAATATTAATACTCTTGATGTCATTACAGGCTTCAAATCTTTCAGCTTTTGTCCTCCATACTTTTTCTCGTCCTTCAGAAGGTTTGTTCTGTGATGGGGTGTTTCACATGCAGAATTGCTCTCAAATTGTAGAAAGACTTCTGAGAGGAGTTAAAGCAGAGATTTTTGTACTACTTCAGAGCCTCCATGCGTACTTGGGCTTGCCCAATTCTTACAAATGGTCTTGCCTCATTTAGGTGGGCCTTGAAGGGAATGTCTCCTCTTGCAGCCACCTTGTCTCTGTCCTCAAGAAGCAACTCTTTCATAATAATACCAGGCTACAGCTTTCACTTTCCTTAGAGCAAAATCTTTTCTTTTGGTGGTCTTTGTAGCTCAGTCTCAAGATCAATTTTCTGGACATTCTTCTCCTTCCATGCTCCGTATCTTCTTTCTACTTTATTTTCTTTTGGTTCTGTTTTTCATTTGGATATATACTTATTTTATATTTGCATGTAGACCATAAATACTTGATAATCAGTGAATGTTTGTTTTCATCTCTGAGGCTTTTGTTTGTGTTTATTTATGTCCTGCTGGTTGGCATAGGAATGCCTTTGTAATCATGTGGTATGCATTGCTGAAGATTTGTTCGCATACCTTTCCGTTAGTATTTAAGTTAATGGTATAACCAGATTCATCTGCTTTGATATCTAGAACATACTTCTTGGAATGTAACAATAACCAAGATTTTCTGTGTTAATTCCAAGCTCTCATTCTTTTTGCCCTCCAGTAACATGGAATGCATTGCACTTACGCACCACCTGTCACCAAATACAGGGCAAAATTTGTATTTACTCTGGTTTTACTTGTGCCTGTTCAACCACCTTAAAGTTTAAATAGCTCCATGAACTTCTTTCAAATTGAACTGGCAGATTTACCTGTTGTAATTGGAAAAGCCTCACAATATGAGTATTCCTTTTACCTTTTACCCTGTTTGTAGATGGGTAATGCTTTGATCAAATATTTGCAATCTAGTAGTTGCTTTCCAGAATTTACATGAAATGTATGGCTTGTCTTCTGATGCTATGTTGTTTGAGTGATTACTTAGGGTGTCCTAAAATTTGTGTCAGTAACGACACAAAATTATGCAAATACAATGCTGAGTCTTCTATAATCTATAAACCAGACCAGGCTGTGGTCTTTTGTCTTTTTCCTTTATTTTATTTTATTTAATTTTTTTTTTTAATTCTCTGCAGCAAGTTCTTGCCACTCTGAGTTAAAGTCAAAGGAGAGAGAGTATAAATCTGCCTTTAAAGTTGGATCTCTTAACGTTACAAGCTGTCTCACAGCATGTGGGTCTGTCTCAAGTTTATACCACGTAGTTCTGTCAAACAAGCCTGTTACAGTCAGCAATCATTGACACCTTCACTGATAGCTTTGGGAGATCAGAAAATGAGTAAAAATGTATTTCACTATATAATCTGAACACTTTTATTCCCTTTACTCTCTAAAGATGGTTCTCTTGCGCAATGTGGGGACATAGAGGGCAAGGTTGAGTAGCTTTAATTAAATTGCCTCTGTTGTACCAGACTCTGTCTACATACAAATTCATCTCGAGGAATGTCAGACATCTGAATTGTCTCCTACTAAAAAAAAAAAAACAAAAAAACAAAAATTAAAAAAATTTCAACTTTAAACCTTGTGTGATCTTTTTGATGTAATCCTAGCACTTGATCTGACATATAATAATGGTGGTAAAAGTGTAGTGTAAACATGTACAAAAATACCTATGGAAGTCATGGTACTAATGTAAAGCAAATCTTCCTTGGGTCACATTTTCATTTGGTTTATTACGTTTAGTGATTTTTCTTTCCATAAATAATGCTAGCAGCTGTAAAAAAAGGAGGAGAGTAGATGTAGTTTCCTTCTTCTGAAATAGGTAATCATTCTTGACAGAACATAAAGTAAGTCTTAGAAGCTGTGACTCGTTGTGACCTTGTGATCACAGTCAGGCACTGCTAATGCAGTGTTGTGTCCATAATAGGTTCACAGTGCAAAATTTTGTCACTGCAGTAGTGCTCAGAAAGGGTGAGAACTGAAAGTGTGCTGCTCATGGCTGGTGCTCAAAACTACAAGAAAGCCAGCAGAAGGGGGAAATAAGCTGAAATCAGAGGGAAGTAATTTTGTTGTATGCTCCTGCTCACCTGCTTGGACACTGTCATCTTGATGCAGAATTAGAGTGGGAATTTGTTCTTAATTGAAAGTATGAACATCTTTTATCTTTTCATTCTCTGTACATTTTCATATGGAAAGGAAGATCTTAAAGTATTCATAGGTAGATATTTTTGTTACATTGTTTTGAACATTTTCTTGAAAATAAGACATGTTGGTTTAGATTAGTTGACTTCTCATTTTTTCTAGAAAACAGTAGTCTCTTTGGATGATGCAGTTTTATATAACTGGTTGTCATAGAAATATGAGTACAGACTGTGTTTCTGAAGGTTATGTCTATTTCAAAGAGCCTGGATTATAAATACAAAGAATCACCTCTGATTTTAGGTCTTTAAGTTTAGAGTTGCTGATTCTGTGGTGCTTACGCAAACAAGAATAGATTATATTGAGGATCTTCAAACATTTTTGCTCATCAGGTTGTCTCCATGATTGTGTTACTACCTCATCTTGCTGTCCCTTCTTTTCTGTTTAGGGTTTTTTTTCCTTCTCTTTCTGCTGCTGTTTACATTTAAACAGTAGTGGTTTTGCACAGTAGGGATGATCTCTAGTGTGGCTAAGAAAATAGTGTTTTTATGGGGTAAAACATGCATTTTCAAGAATACAGCGATCTGTGTGCCTGCCTTTGTTTCATCTTGCTTTTGATTTGGCTTGAGTATGAAAATAAACTGACCTGTTCCATTTTCTCTGTAGTCAAGTTCTTTTAACTTTGCTTTGTTATATCTCTGCTGTTGTATATAAGGTCACAAAATTAAAACCAAGCATTTAAGTTAAAAATAATGAAGGCACCCTTCTATTTGCCATTGTCACAGGAGCAATTGCGGCCATCTTGCACACTATTATTAATGAGAATAAACTTGATCTTTGAAGTCCTTTCATCTTTTTCTTATTGCAAATGTGTTTTAAATAGTTTCCTGTCAATCTAATAATATAAAACTATGGTGTGTTAATTCTGACTTGTTTATTCATACTTTTATATGTAAAAAAACCCTCATAAATTTAAGCAGTCCTGTAAAGCTCAATTTTTTTCCTTGCTTGTTTGTTGTTTTGTAGCTTCGGTTATCCCTGAGAATTTGTAATTAGATACAAAGATTTTCCAGAAATACTGTGGAGCATTTGAAAAAGTGCTTGATCATCTTCCATTTCTGTTGGGAATATTTTCTAATCTAAATTATCATTTTAATACAAATTGTGTGCCAGCAGCATGTAGTTAAAATTGGCATAACTGCATTAATACTTAGGATAAAAAGTTGTTATGGGGAGTTTTTTGTCTAAGGTGCTGAATAAGAAAGAAATTTGGTCTTCTGGGAAAGGAAGGCTAAATGTCAGGCTAAATTTGGGTTATCTTGAGGAGATGGTTAAAGTAAAGTTTGGCTGGTTTCACACCCCACTGCCACTTGTCTAAGAACATAATTCAGATTGTAAACGTAATTTGTATTCTAAATGTATGTTATTATATTATAATTTATAAACTCACACAATCTTGGCTATAATGACTGACAGATACCTAGGTTCTGGGCTGATGTGCAGAATGTTTTTTTTTCTCATTTATAAATGAGAAAACAGCTGTGCAAACTTAGCTTGCTAAAAGATTATTTTTCAGACATTGACTGGAGATGTGGCTAGATTGTACGTAATCCTTTGACTAACATTACCTTGTGTCACAGAAACAATTTCCCATTTGTATGTGCTGTGAATGTGTCATATGCCTTTCAAAAGCACATCATCTGTAAGTGTCAAAAATGTGGTTTGTTTTTTCAAATAGAACAGCTGAAAGCTAGGCTGACACAATCAACCATCTTGACACCTCCTGTGGAAAACAGCTTAGTTTGCACAACTTGCCTTAGTCTGTGGTTGGTTGTTTCTTTTTTCAAAATCATTAGTAGGCGGTAGTACGTAGACACTGGAGTTTTCTCTCTGGCACCTTTTATATGACTATCTCTTATTCCTGCAGCTGAAGCAATCTTATTGTGCTGAGCATAAAATGTAAATGGAGTGTGGCAAGGTAAAATATCCTGCAGAACTCATGCATACTGTAATATTCTAAAAACTGATAAATACGTTTATGCAAAATCAATGATATGTAATGTTCTAAGCTACCTGGACACGTGCTCTGTTCATTGTCATATGAACTCGTGGCTAGTGAATTATACAGTAGGGTTAAAATGGTAAGAGTGAGTTAAATTTTATATGGTTGGCTTCTTTATGTTAACACAGAGTTTTTAATCAGTGTGCATAAGCAGGTGATATTCTTTAGAGGTTTGTGTTCTGTAAAATGTAAAGACATTTTAGTCTAGTTTATTTTTAAGGACTGAGAGTCATTCAAATTCCAGTTTAATTTCTTTTATCATCTACGGTTGTGTACATGTGCCTATAGGGTTTTTTCTCTTGCTCTGACATCTATTTTCATGAGAGTGCTGCTCTACTTTATGAATTGAGTAAACATTTTAATAAGCATGACTTTGTTCTGCTCCTGGGGAAACTCAGACTTATCAGCATGGGTCTATTGAGAAAGGTGAGCAAAGGTCCTCTGAGTGTGCCAAGTCAGCAGTCTGTGCATGCTGGGGCCAAGGAATGCATTAAAGAGACTGCAAGTTTAACAAGTCAGAACGTTTTCATTATTTCCATATTTATCAAACACGTCAAGGAATGTGATCACAAGGCCTTCCAGGGATTAACTGCTCTAGTATTTTGATAGTGTGTTTTTTCTTTAAATTGTGACAAAAGCCAAGTTCTCAGTGTGCAGCAGTGCTTTCATATCTGTGAATGTGAAGAATGACTGGCTGATCTTGGAGGGCCATTCTGAATGGCAGGCAGCATCCTCTAAATGTTTAATCGCATGCTGCAACTGATGGGGACTTACGCTTTGGGACATGACTAGTATTTTGGCATGTTTCCCATGACCAAAAGCCTGGAATGAATTTTCTGTAGTGTCTGTAAATATACTTCTGTAGATCAGCCAGTCAATAATACTTAAAAAAACGCATGTGATCAGAGCGGTGAATTTAATCTCTTTAGGATTGCTAGTGCTATCAGAGCATTTTGAATACATGGGTTAGCAGTGAGCACAAGATTTTAAAAACTGGAAATTAATCTCCTACCAAGACTGAGAGCTAATCAGAAAAGAACAAGAAATGGGAGAAGCCAACCACATGCGAGAGACACCTGTAGACAGAGGTCTGTTTGCAAAATGGGTTTCATTTCATGACTGGCTTGCCGAAAACTGATTCTAGGGGTTCTTCAGTAGATCTGCTCTATCCCATTTACTGGTGTTGTGTGCTTCTCTTGTATCGAAAGTATGAACAGATAAATGAAGTGGAAGTTGTGTATCAGGTATCTAAAGGTCAAAAATATAAGTATCGGAATGGGTGGAAGGGTTTTCACTATTTTTGATACCTTTTTGTTTTCCAACAGTTATATTCCCCAAACTTAGACTTCATAGTTTGAACTCATGTTCCTGTAATCAAAGACATTGGATCACATATATGTGTGTGCATGTGCTTGTGAATATGTGAGCAAAATTGCCTTTGAACTTCTGTCCGGTTTCAGCTGGATTTGACAGAAGATTTAAAAAAAATAATAGTAATTTTCTTATAAATGTGATGAAAGTAGATGACCAGCTTAAGAAGGTGAACTAAAACTGCAGGTGCTCCTAACCATGCGAGAAGATTCAGCAGGTCCTCAAAGTTCTTAACCTATTGCAAACAAACAAGCAAAATACTCTGAGTGTAGTATAGCCCGTTCTGGCTTTAAAACTTTTGGAAGAACAATGATGAGTTCTGTTTGAAGTACTGATTTTATGCTACAGGAAAAAAGCAACTGTGGAGTAACTGGAGCCTTTGCAATTAATGTAGGAATATTGATCAAATATAGAAAAAGACCATAAAAGAGTCCCTTTGATGTTAGTGAGTCTAGAAAATTGTTGCGTCTTGTTTTCATTGAGTGGTTAAAAGGTTAGTCATGTTCTGTTGCCATAGGTTTATTGGGATGAAATAGAGATTTGATACAAGCTGTTATTTGTTTTGGGTATGGTGCCTTTTTTCATTTTCTTCCTTGACATCTTTTTCTTATTATTTTGGCATTTTGAGAGGTGGGGTTTTTTTCTTCAAACACTTGCATTTATGCATTTATGTGTTCCAGCTGGTAGTTCATGGGCTAGATCCATGGGACACTTTGTATCCTGCTGTCTTTTCCTTGAGGGAGAATGGACCACACATATAAAGGCTGTACTTGCAACCCATGCTGATTCTTGCATGTGGGTAGCAGTTGTTGGCCGAGTCACCCGCATGTCAGTGTATGTGTATTAGTTGGAGGTGAACCTTCTGGCCATGCATTTGGCTTTGCTCTTTCACTTGCTTGCTTCTGCTGCAAGGTTGGGCAAGCTTAACTGAAGAAAGGTATTTTGTGCTCAAGTCATTGTCTGGAAAGCTGTATAACAACATATATGAACAGTGAGTGTTATAATACTCTTTGGATGCTTCTTGGTAAAGATCAGGGTGTTTTTCTCTAGCGGTTTTGGAAGAGAACAAATCTGGTCAGAACTCTGGCTATTAATGAAATCATCAAATATGATTTAATGTTTATTAATGTCCAGAAGTTGCTAATGTAGCCTTCCAAGTAAAGGTAGGAAAGAGAACTGAAGCATGTTATAGATTGCTCTAGATTGGCTCATCTGTTGATAGGATTGATTAAAAGAAAATAACTTTTCAGATACAGTAAAGTCTGTCTGCACTGGCTAAGTGTTTTAGCATCTCCTTTGCCCAGTCAGCTATACATGGTTCTCGCTGAGACAGATCTCTAGTATATAAAGGGCATGAGACTGAAAGAAATATTTACTGTTAAAATCTGCTTGCAAAATGAAAATAGCATTATTGCCTTTTCACTGTTATGTAATACCTTTCATCTAAAGATTTCAAAGCACTTTTAATACCATTGAATTAAGCTTTAAAATGTCCCTCTATTATAGGTTGATTATATTCCTTGTTTACAGATTGGAGAGAGATAACTGAGTCCAGTACAAAACATGGCAAAGGGAGCTCTTATTAAGAGCCAGAAATAAAACCCCAGGAATCCTAAATCCCAGTTTTCTGCTTTAGGCTTAGATCCAGCAAACACTTCTGCAGGTGTTTTAATGCCTACACTGCTTGCATATTTAAATACCAGAATGAGTACTTGTGGGAATGGGGACATAACAATTTAGGAGTCTTGCCTTTTTCAATCTGAGAAACATAAAATGCCAAGCGTATTTCAAGCTGATCTTGGGCTTTGCAGTCTAAAATATATATAAATATATA
>NW_009933004.1:0-5734 GCF_000696875.1 Nestor notabilis
ACTGCTGTAGCTGAACCCAGGACACCCAGGTCCCTAGATATTGACAAACTGGTGGAAATCTCAAGACCGAAAAAGCATTTGGTGGAACACAGAAGAATTTAAACAACATATGATTAATGGCACCAAATGGGACTTTCCTCTCTAAAAGAGCTATCAGGAGGTAGTGCACATCCAGAATTTAAAGCACCCAGATCACATATTGCAATGTAGCAACTACTTATATAAAATTGCTGCTAGCATTAAAGAACATGAACATTTTTATACAAGAGCAATCCTGTAGATAGCATCTCTCCAGGTTTTTTAGTATGAGTGTGAAAGTTAATGTTATCATTCGCTGCTTAATTGCAAATACACTGATTGCATCTACCCAAACACATGGACTTTACATCCAGCAGGCATTAACTCAGGCCTCAGTATTTCTTCCCATTTTCTCAAAACGAGTCATGTTGTTATGATAATGATTATCATCATTAGGTTTGGGGGTTTTTAATAGCTATTCCTCATCTACTGAAAATAATTGAGCTGTAGAATCTATGAAAACATGCTTACTGCAAAATACGAGGTTTGAATAATCTGACTCCATCTGTCTTTGTTATGTCTAAGGAAAATCTAAATTTTAAAAAGTGTCTAATAAATCTCTTAAATAAAAAATGACAGGAAACTTCCCAAGCTCTCCACACTGCTCCTTTGACTTTGCCTTATAACCCTGTTACATAGTACAACATGAAAATTCATTATATCTTAAAATAAATAATTTCAAAAGAAATGCAACTAAAGTCATAGTTGCTTTTTGCCATTATTAGCATTACTTGCTGGGAAAGGAAAAAGTAGCAATGGGAAAATTTCCATGAGCATCTACATGTCCAAAAGTCTAACTGCTGGAAGGTAGAGGAGCTCAGAGATCTTTTGGACATCTGGCTGTCACTTTACAATTCACCGAAGCGTGTCATGGAGATTGCCGTATGAAAACACTGTTTCAGAAGCATATGAGCCCAATTCCCCTGAGGGTAAACTGCAGGTATCTCTTTAAATACAGAGATTTTCGTTTCTACTCCAGCTGTTGAATGAATAGTCTAGACATAGCTAACACCTTTGCATCAGACAGAAAATGATCTTGCAACTTCTCACACTAATCTCTGTGAGGAAATCCACACACACTTTATTGTGTCAAAAAAAAAAAATTTGTAGTTTCAGGGATACCATCACTGCCTTATTCTTAAAATAGCAGTGGAGCAGAAGCTACCTTCTTCATGTTCAGCACTGTGTACTGGTTGAAATAGTATGCTACTAAGTGCTGAAAGAGAAATTCAGTTTCACCAAACAAGGTCAGAGTGAAGTCACACGTTTTTATGAAAGGAATGTGTTAGCATCCTTAGTAACTGAGACCTAAAAGTGCTTTTTTGCATTCCATATCTATGCCAAGTTAGTCTTCCAAATGGGTCCAACCCATTTTTCTTCTGAGAGTTACGTATGTTTCTAACTTAGCAGCAACATCCTCAATACTTAGAAGAAAAGGTATGGTATGTACAATGGTTTTGCCACCTGTGACTAAAGGCTAACACTTGAGAAAATGATAAAATCACTCAGCAGTCTCCCTCAACTCATGTGACTTGCCAGATTTTGGGATTTTTTTAAGACTGATAGCTAACGTGCCCTTATCTTTCACATGTACAACAACTGAAACTATGCAAGGACATATACACATCAGGATAACAATGTGCTTCCCAGGGGATGAAAGAAAATCATTTGCTTGGACTGTGGAAAATATTTGCCTCATTTCATGTAGGTATAAACATATAGAAAGCATAAAATTATATTTTATATGTAAATAAATAAAGATTGATATACCTATTTATGCAACATATTTACAGTGCAGTATTTTTTGTTTACCAAGCAAAAGCAGTTTCTATCTCTTATGTGCAGATGCTCCCTATCAGTTTTTGTCTTTATGAGACAACACCAGGCGTAACTAATTTCTAATCAGTATGTTCACTTTTGTAAATTCACAATTCCCACTTGAGCAGAGCCTTTGGTCCCGGTCATCATTCAACTGATGCGCTGCATAATGCAATGATATTTGGCTGCATTTCAATTTACAATAGTAATTATTTACTGATGCTAGGACCAACGGAAATAAAGCTTTACAAAGAAAATACAATAGTTCATATTTATGAAAGTTAACACAAAGTATTTCAGCTCAAAAAGATGGAAAGAGTTGCTGCTGAAGGAAACTGCATAGGTAGTCTCATATAACAGAGTTTGTAGAGTTTCAGCCTGGACAGTTCTACCTTTGACTGTTGTTATATCAAGAAATAGCAGATCCGAGCCCCTCCAGAGCATCAGACCAAAGGGACAAAGTAAATTAGTAACTAGGGGGGCATAAAACCTCCCATGTGCAGTGAGCATTGTCTCCCTGAGAAAACTAGCTAGCTAAGTTACCCCCACAAAATTCGAGGTCAAGGGGGAATGGCTTTGAGCTGATACAGGGGAGATTGAGATTAGATATTAGGAAAAAGTTCTTCCCTGTGAGGGTGGTGAGGGGCTGGCACAGGTTGCCCAGAGAAGCTGGGGCTGCCCCATCCCTGGCAGTGTTCAAGGTCAGGTTGGACGGGGCTTGGAGCAACCTGGTCTAGTGGAAAGTGTCCCTGCCCGTGGCACGGGGTTTGGAACCATTCTGAGTCTATGATTATTCAGAATACTGTGGTGCCATCTTGTGGCAATTTTTCTAATAGCCTTTTGACATTAAGATTACACAAATTAAATGTTTCAAAATAGCAGTAAAACCAGATTTGCTGTGAGAGTATAAGCTATATCTTTTAGACTTTTTTCTTCGGAAAAAAAATATTTTAGAGGAAGCTCAACATCAGTATGCCAACACTATCAGGATATTGCTGTATGTAAACCTGAACTCCAGCTGTTCTTTTGAACTTTCTTAGCCTGCAGTTATTAATATACACAAACATCAGCAGGGTCGGGTCTTACCAATAAAATAAAAAAAAAGTGATTGAAAATTTCTATAACCAGAAGTTACATTGGACTAGAAATTGTCAGTTTTCCCCTTGAGATTAATCTCAATAGAAGGATACAAACGTAAAAAAAAAAAAAAAAAATTACATGGGAAAATTAACAGCTTTTCTGCCCTTTTCCATTCCAATTTGGAATCATCACAAAAAACACTGTCTTCAGAAGGACCCTGTTTCTTTGAGAACATCTCTCATCACTTAGTTTATGAGGAAATTCTGGCTTTTTTCACATAATTGTATTTGTTATTTATTTCTCACTGCTTCTATCATTACATCAGTGATAGAAGAGTTAGATATCACAGTTATTTTAGTTGTTATAAATTGAAGAGATTACTGGTATTTTCCTCTTTTTAAACCTCAGCCTCTTTTTAAATCTCAGACTCTTTTTAAATCTCAGCTGTTTTTAAATTAGCTGTGTTGGTCTCTCTCAAAGTCAGTTAAAGACATTTTCTCTTTTGGTATCAAAACCAGCTATTCAGTAGCAGCATATGCATTCTACTGTAGAACCAGCATTGTCCAGACTTCTTGCTCTACAGCATACCATATAGTTATTGATAATAATCATACCACATCTTAACTTTTGTCTCTCTAAGCCAAGGCCAAAGCATGTTAGTAATAAGAGCTAGGTTTGCTAGACATCATCATTAGCACATAGCCTAGAAAGTGCCTTTCAAAGCAAAACCTGGATAATCATAACTGTGCAGAATATTTAAGGTAAAACAGCACTATGGCCCCATATAGCAGTCTCTGTCCCTCCTTAGCTCTAACCAGAATGCATCTCTATTTTCCTGCATTTGTTCACTTTTTCCATCAGTAGCACAACACTGGCTCATAGCCTGTCTGTAATCACCACTAACATCCAGTCACTCTCCACCTTTATTTGTAGCTGATAAACATCCAGCTTTAGCATTTGTAGATCTGCCATTAGTTGATATTCTAGGGCCATAAACAACATATTGGGTTTATCACAGATCACATTTATTTGCCTTAGACCAATGGAGTTTATGCTGTTCAGTATTGTCATATAGGAAATCTCCCAGCAGCAAGTTATTATTCTAATTTCTTATTAATATCTTCCTTAGACCAGATGAGTTTGCACTGCTTAGTATTCATACAGGGCTACTATTCCAGCAGAAAGTTAGTCTTCTACATTTTCATCAAAATAGGATTTTATTAATTTTTCTATATATATCTACAGGGGTGTTGTCACTTATGGGTTTATCACTTTGAAGCTACAGTACACTTGGATGTGACTACAGGTTGCCAGCCACATTATAAGATAAATAAACATTTGAAGTAATAGAATTAAAAATTGGTGTAATAGAATAAAAATTGGTGAAAGCTGGACTACTGCAGTTCAAATAAATGGTTACACCTCTATAAGCTTATATATTGTAACCAGCAGTAACGAGAGTCAGGATGTTAACTGTGGCAGTTCACAAAAGAATCTCCCTTCAGCCGCTATGGCACAGAAGAGTATGAGCCAGATCACATAACAGACAGCACAGACTCGGTGCTTTACATATGCGTATGTGCTAAATATGCATATACACATATACTATCTAAAATATACAAATATGCACATTTAAGTACATGAGAAGTTGTAATTCAAATAAAGGAGATTCACCTACTCTGTGTCACTGCCAGTCTGCCAGTCTTAAACTCACAAAGTGTGGTTCATCAAAGAGTTCTGTAATGGGGGTATCTGGTACTGTGCTTCTGTACAAGGGTGAATTTCATCCACTGAGAAAAGAAAATCGTAATACACTGGACACTGTTGATATAGTATGTAACTTTGAGGAATTCTAATAGGATTAACTGTCCATAGGGACATTTAATTTCATATGCATGCAATACTAATTGTTCTGTGTTGTCAGATGAGTGATACTGCTATTCAATACTATCTCTTTTTTAACACTGTTCAATTATTGAAATAACAACAGTACTGAAATTACTAAATAACCAAAAAGGAAACAATAGAAGACAGTCCAAGTCGAAACACATGGAATCCCATTCTGAATGAGACAAAATACTAATTTATTAAGTTAAAGGAAATACACTGAACAGTCTCTAAAATCAATGGGGTTACTCAGGTTCCAAGTTAAGACTTAACTTTTTGGAGCACTTGCAGAACTGAAATTCAAAAGGCTGACAGATAATAGTTTTGTGGGTCATGCAATAGTTTGAAAGATATTTCTCATAAACATTAGAAGACATTATGTAGCTTTATTTTTGTGCTCTTATTTCTAGGAAACATTCTTCTCAGTGTATGGGTTAGGAAACAAGAAATGACAGAGTTCTTCCCAAATAAAGAAGTCAGAATTTCCTTTGACAAAAATTTAACCACCACCAAATTACTTTTTTTCTTTTTTTTTTTTTTTTTTTTTTTTTTTTTTTTGAGCTTAGGTTATCATTTTCAAAAGTGATCCACGAGTCCACATTTTATCAAAGTTATTTAAGATATTAATAAAGAATTTTTAAAAACAGTCAACAAGTGAATTGTGAGTTGTACATTTGTCCAGTGCAATCACAACTCAATCCATACCTCACTGTTGTGGTTTAAGCCCAGACAGTGACTACGTACCACACAGCTGCTAAATTTGGCTGCCACACTGGGATGGGAAGGAGAATTGAAAAAACAAAGAAAGATAAAACCTGTGGGTTGAGACATGAACAGAGACGACACCCTGGGACTGTGCCAAGCACATCTC
>NW_009933005.1:0-2097 GCF_000696875.1 Nestor notabilis
GGGTGTCCTCTTGCCCTGCAGGAAGGAAAGCGTTTCTACAGACCTTATGGCAGGGATGGGCACCTTGTCTCATTACTCTGCTCACTACTGACATTACTCCCATTGTTTACTCATCTTCCATACTGGGAATACTGCATAAAGCCTTGGGGCCCCCAGCTTGAGGGTATTGATCAGCTGGAACAAGTACAGTGAAAGGCTATCATAATGTGGCACTTGCTGTAAGAAGGGAAACCATGGAAATTGGGTTTATTTGGTCGATGGAAGAGGAGGCTTCAAGGAGAACCTGGTAGAAACCTTCCAGTACCTATAAGGAGGTCATCAAGCCAGGTGCTTTGTAGTGTTTCATGATAGGAGGATGAGACAATAGGTGTACATTGAAACAGGAGATTCTGGCCTATATCTGGTGTCTTATTCCTACCTGCCCTTTAAAAAGTCCCTCTGACTTTCTGGGCTGTGAGCTCACACTGCTGGGTCATGTCCACTTTTTCATCCACCAGTATCTGCAAGTCCTTATCTGCAGGGCTGCTCTCAACCCCTTTATTTCCCAGCCTGTGATGATCAGGATTGCCCTGATCCAGGTGCAGGACCTTGCACGGAGTTCATAAGGTTCACAAGGTTCCTGTCATCCCACTTCTGCCTCACAAGGCCTTTCTGAAGAGCAATCTTAACCTGCAGAGCATCAGCCTCCGCTCCTTAGTTGATGTCATCTAGAAACTTGCTGTGTGTGCCCTGTCCTATAATGTCCAGTTTTGGGATCTCCAGAACAAGAAAGACATTTACAGACTTCATTATGTCCCAGAGATGGTCGTCCAGATGAGAAAGTGGTGAGTCCCTGATGAGGAGTGGCCTAGAGAGCTAGGTTTCTATAAGATGGAGAAGAAGAGGTTGAGAAAGGATTATAACCTTGTTTTATGCTATGTGTGCCTACAGAGAAAGCAGACGCAGGCTTTTCTTGTGGACATTCAGGATGGAGCTCAACAAAAACACATTACATCAAGAAAAATCTCTATTAGATGATAGAAAAAAAATTTCACACATCAGAGGTCACACATTAGAACAGAGTCCAAGGAAGGTTTTGGAGTTCTCATCCTTGGAGATGTTCAAATGTTGACTAACAGAATGACTTAATGTCATAGAATCATAGACTGGTTTGAGTTGGAAAGGACCATAAGATCATCTAGTTCCAACTCCCTGCCACGGGCAGGGACACCTTCCACTAGAGCAGGTTGCTCCAAGCCCCTGTGTCCAACCTGGCCTTGAACACTGCCAGGGATGGGGCACGTCAATGACTTTAGTGCTCTGAGCAGGGGACCAAATGACCTGCCTTCCATGGATTTCTGTAACCTGTTTTATTCTGTGCTTAACCAAATCCTGCTGCCCCGCTCCTCTCAGAAAGCCCATCCAGCAACGGGAAGCCCCCAGAGCTCGCCCCCAGAGCTGAAGGAGGGTGGGGGCCAGTGGTGCAGTGGATAACTTGCCTGACTATGGATCAGGAGATTGCAGGTTTGACTCCTGCCTGGCTTGCCATTTTCCTGCCCACAGCCTGGCCATAGCACTGACGATGGCCTGTGGCAAAAGGGACCTCTTTCTCCATGGTGGGCTGCCTTTGCCTGGCATTTCTTCCTTCTTGTTGGGCTTCCTGGACTGCAAAGTCTTCCCTTGCATCAGATTGGATATACTGGCCAAAGAAAATGTCATCATGCTTAAGTTGAGCAGAAATTTGGACTGGAGACCTCCAACATCAGTTAAGTAAAGGTAAACACAATGTACTGCCTGTGTGATGGGATAACCCAGTGCAGCCCTACTGCCCGTGCTTTCCATGGGGATCATTGATGTTGACTGCGGAACTTGATGTGGCACTGACAAACAGCAGCAAAACCAATGTCACCCTCAAAGCTGGCTGTGGACCAGAGCTCATGACGTGCCAGGACAGCCTGAGGACTGTGTCTGTCCAGCCTAGAGGGGAGCAGTTCAGGAGGCATCTTCATTCTGCTCTGGGATTTGCTGTGGTGCCGCAGCTCTGCACCTTTTGGAGTGCCCGTCCCTGCCATAAGGTCTGTAGAAATGCTTTCCTTCCTGCAGGGCAAGAGGACACCC
>NW_009933006.1:0-9961 GCF_000696875.1 Nestor notabilis
TTGCTTTTGTTACATGATTTTCCTACAATTATAGGACAGTGGGGCCATGTTGTTTCTAATGCAAGTGTTACAATGAACTTAGTAAGGAAACAAATACAAGGGAATCTGCCATGGCCGCCTAGGAGCAACCTATAAAGATTATTTTGATATATCAGTATGACTTCCTTAGCTCAATCCTGAAAGTAATTAAATATGCTGGACTTGTACATAAATGTAATGCACGTCTTGTCTTTTTGGAGGAAAAGCAACTTTATAGCCTAAAATAGAAAAATAATTCTGACTGATAAAATTATTCAGAATATTAATAGATGATAAACAACGCTAAACAACTGTGTTTGAGAAGAAGACTTACAACACTGACCTTCCTGGGAAAATCGGGCTGATGATGTTTGTTTGGTTTTGGCATAGTTATTGCCAGCTAGTATTTATCACATCTATTATGCATCTTTAGAGGAAAAAATCATCAGTAGAAAAAAGCAGCTTTAGCGACAGCCGCCAGTGTCACTGCTTTCAGCAGCTTGACCTAACATCATATACCTACCTGTTCATTGTAGGAGCACTGATTTAAGCTGGGCAAGGATTTAGTTCTCTGCTTTCTTTGTTGGCATTCATATTGTCTGATGTATGTAAGCATTCAGACTTCAGGCCATTTTGCAACAGGCATAATGGATGAAATGTAGTATTGTTTTTTTAATTCCTGAGGTCATCAGTGGAAGGTTGGGTGGGACAGATGGAAGCTGCACTGACTGGCACATCTTATCTACAGTGCAGGTAGATGTGCCAAAGCACCAGGACTGCTTCAGTTTTCTTCTTCTCTCAGTACCAGTGGGATCACTTAGTAGTAGCCACAGAAATGCTCCAGTAGGCAAGTTCAAAGAGATGGCTGGTGTAGCTCTGATCCTGCCCTCGGGGTCATTCTGCAGAGCAGCACAGACATTTGTAATCTGTATTTCTCACTATGAATGTATTCGAAATGGAAAGATTGGTCACTTAAAGGATTTTACTTTGAATGTAGCTAATTAATCTCCAACATTGGTTCAGGATTTTCTGGTCCATTTGGTTATCACTGGCCTATTCCCTGACACATTTGAATTCAAATCACTGCATTTTGCCAATGTATTTGGGGGATTTGAGCATGGAGATTTGGAGACTTGAACGGATTTTGGTTATGCTTCAAGGAGGAAGACAGATAGGCTGGCATCTTTCCAGAAAATTAACTGTGCTGAATTTATGCTTTTGCTAAAATTGTGTTGAAGCCCGAAAAGCTTTCTACAAGTGTCAATATTCACATAAAAATGGCTTTTGTAAAGTTTTTGTTACCTTCAAATAATTGAAGGCTTCTTTTGAAATGAAATATATTGAAAACTGCAATATTTAAAGATGAATTTGCATATGCAGGATGCTGACTGTTCCATTTTATAGAAGCGTTCCATAAAAATTGTGGTTAAGGGGGGGATAAAGAAGAGTACTTTGAGTTTACAAGTGATCTTCAATTACTTCAAAATCAAGAGGCATACCTCTTGATTGTAGTGTAGTTTATTAAAACTGATACAGTAACTAAAACCATCAGGGGTAAGGGAAAAAGAGCAAAGTTTACCTGCCCTGAATAAGATAACCTGCTATAACTGTCAGTTCTTGTGTCTGTGCTTATTATCTGTGCTGTTATTACTCAGAGAGGTGATGGTCTGAGACCTGCTTGCCAGCCATCAGATTTGATGAAGGCTACAGGATCATCAGATATCTGGACTAAAGTGCACTGGGCCTCAAAATGTCCCATTATGCTCAAAACTGAATGAATGGCAACACAGCTGGCATTCAGCAGAATGCTGGATTCCCAGTTCTTGACAGGAACCCAGCTCCCTCAACAGCATTTAAAAATTTGGAAGGGATCAGGATTAGTGTTGCACAGGCCTGGTTCTGGACCAAGGTAAGAGATTTGCTTTGAGAGTGGGCTGCCTTTGAAAGCTAAAATATATTCTCCCAAAATTAGCATAAACTTGTATTTCAGTATATCATGCATATAAATTTATCATAAAAGGGCGTACTATCCTGTTTGGTGCGTAATCAAGCTAGTTTGTAAGCAAAGCAATGTGAGTATTTTTAATTAATGGAAAAAGCTTGTAAATAATTTATTGAAAAATGTTCTTGAGAGTGAAAGATAGAGATTATTTTTATGACCAGAACAGTCCTTAAATTTACAAATTATTGCTTATGAGGTTTAAGAGGCATTTTAGATAAAGCGACGATGAGCTCTGTTTTTCCACACAGAGCATATAAAACGCTCTTGAGCATCGTTTGTAATTTATGAACAGTAGGGCAGAATTGTAAAGATTACATATAACTGATAGCAATTTTTTACATCATTGTTCATTTTTATTTTACATCTTAGTTACAAGTGTCCTTAATTACTATAATAAAATATAGTTTACTTGCTTATAAGCATATCCTGTTAGATATTAAGAGAATCATTTTGAAGTCATTACTGTTCTTTGTATGCTGAGCTATTTGCTCACAACACAGTTAATCAACTTTCACATAATTCCATGTTTTGAACATTAACAGTTTCCTGATCTGTAGGATTAGAAAAATTAGATAAAACTAAAATATTTACAACGATTAGCAAGGGAAGTAATAAAGCCAGCATAAGAGTATCAAGAGTTACACCACAAAGAATTTCTTAAAGTCAAAGCTTGTGATGCACTAATGTGGTGTCTCTGAAGTAGGAAACCTGGAGGTCAAGAAAAAGAATTCACTACAAGTATTCATCCAGTTAGAGTAAGCTTGGTGGTTACAGACTTAGTCCAGAAGATGCATACTTAGCTTTGAGTATTCATTTAATCTCTTGGAGATCAGTGTTCACCTGATGAAAGTCTTGGCACACACTCTACCATCCAAATGCAGAAATGTTGTTCTACCAGGTATTCTTGCTATCTAGTTTTTCAAGCCTACTGTAACTTTCAGAACATTTTAGAATGGAAATCAGTCAGAGAAATAAAGAAAAATTCATTCTTTCTGTAATAAGGGCCCCTCTTCTCACTTAATTTTTAGTTAAACTAAATGGAAAAAGATCGCATTTATCAACTTTTTACAGAAGGATAAAAGGTTTTTTGTTTTAATTAGAGGCATTACTTCTCCACAGTTAGGTTATCCATGGCTTTCTCTAACATTCAGGTACGACATCCATAGGGTTTAATCTTAGTTTAAAGGTGTTGAGGTGTTGTTTGTTTGTTTGTTTGTTTTTTCTTGCCAAGTTTACCAGAACCAGTTGATTTATTTGAGACTGAAAATCCAAAAAGCATAACAAAGCTACTAGGAATAATTACACTTTAATTTTTTTTGAATCTAAAATCTGTGGGCTTCTAAAATGTAATATTCAAGCTCAACTTTGAAGAAAATCCAGAAATTTCTAATGCTTATGACAGTCCAGTTTGTCTTTAAAATTCCCTCACTTCTTTTAAAGTACCTTAGGAAGTACATCTTAGGAAGTACATGGCATACGTTCAAGTGCCACGTTTCTGTTTACAAGATTTTAAAACTGTAGCTATAGTGCATATGCAATAATAACTAAGGATAACCTTTCATTCACTAAAACCAGATCACTATTTTAAAGATCTCCTATAAACTCCATGTCTATGGAAAGCTCTATCTTCCCATACACTGTGCAGCTGGCTTCTGCACTATTTGCCGCAGCAGCTTTTTGATGCCAGACTGCAGTTCCTTGGTTAATGACTGCTTAGAGAAAATCTTGGAAAATGACCTGGGGGAAAAGGCTGTATGGTAGATTCACATATTTATATTATAAATCACATCAACCATCATAAAGACATCACAAGTCTCTAACACTTGCTTTAATTCAGGGCAAAATAATTTGCCTTTCAGAAGCCTTTCTTCTGAGCCAGAGCTTCTGCAGCATAAATGGGTCCATCACAGAGGCAAGTAGTGCTCAAATTGGCATCCACCCAAAACAGAGCACAAGGCCAAGTAGGTATCGAGAAGTAAGGGACTGATTCTACTGCATGTAGCTGTCATACAGTGTGTACTCTGGAGAGATGTCAAATTTGATGGAACAGAAACTGTAATAAAAATAGTTTCAGATCATCTTCTGCAGAAATAGTGGAAAAAGACTTGATTCGAAAAGGCAAATCTCTGTAATACACTAGCGTTAAAGGTGACCTTCAGGGCTACTGTCGTGGTTTAAGCCCAGCCGGTAACTCGGAACCACGCAGCCGCTCACTCACTCCCCCTCTTCTTCCTCCCCCAGCTCCTGGAGGGATGGGGAGGAGAATTGGAGGAATGTAACTCCCACGGGTTGAGATAACAGCTCTCCAGTAACTAAGGCATAATACAAACCACTACTGCTACCAATAATAATGATAAGAGGAATAACAAGGGGAGAGGACACAACCGCTCACCACCCGCCGACTGATACCCAGCCCGACCCGAGCAGCGATCTGGGCCTTCCGGGTAACTCCCCCCAGTTTATATACTGGGCATGACGTGCTGTGGTATGGAATAGCCCTTTGGCCAGTTTGGGTCAGGTGTCCTGTCTCTGCTTCCTCCTGGCTTCCCCTCCTCCCTGGCAGAGCATGAGACTGAGAAAGTCCTTGGTCGGAGTAAACATTACTTAGCAACAACTGAAAACATCGGTGCTATCAGCGTTGTTCCCAGACTGAAAGTCAAAACCACAGCACTGCACCAGCTACTAAGAAGGAGAAAAAAATGACTGCTGTAGCTGAACCCAGGACAGCCACATAACCCATGTATGTATGGGGGAAGAACACTGACTTTTGCTTACCTGTGTGGAAGGCCACTTTATTAGAATAGTGATTTATGCTATGTAAATACACAGGTTTACATTATAATCTACTTGATGTGCACAGGAATACCATACTTACACACTAAACCAAAAATCTTGTAGCAAAAGTACTGTGGCACAATCTTTATTCTATTTTTGAGAAATCTGGAACATCAAAGTCTAATAAAAGATGTAAATCATATCTGGGGAAAGAATACTGTTGTCATCTGGTAGATATGCAAAGTATGAAAAGTACTGGAAGATCTATACACAGCTTGTTTTTAATTAAAAGAGTATTTTAATTCTTTATGCAAGAAATTAATATTTATTTGATAGTAATACATAATTCAGCTGCTCAACTCTTACCTAACATCACTCAGGGATAAAGGTGCCTGATTCAGAAATAATGCCCACCACTCAAACTCAATTTTCTTCACAAAACAGCTCTTTCAGAGTTCTCAGTCAACCTTAAAGGATTATCATGCACTTCTCACTGTGTTCGGTTTGTAAATTACCTTCCATTTATTGTCCTTTCCAACAAGAATAAAGCAAACTGCCTATTCTTGATCCTAGTCCTCAATTCTTTTAGTTAGTCCACAAATACTTAGTTAAATTGGGTATTTCTTGTTGGTTGATAGAAAATATTTTGGTGTCATTTAAAGAACTACACAATAGCTAAGACAGTCCAATTAGTGTGCAGGTGCATTCCCTCACTGGTAGAAAAAGAATAATCAATCCATTTCAGTGGGAATACATCATGGTATTTACTTCTATACTAAGCTTCCTCTTGGAGAAAGTAAAATATAATTCCAAATTGCAGTTGGGAGAGCTTGCTTAGCCTTGTCAGATCAAGTATTTAGGGGAAAAAAAAAAAAAAAAAAATCAATGAACTTACACTAGGAAGAATATTAAGATATGTATGCCCAACTATTCTTACGAAAGTATGAATTTAAAAAAAATATTATGCCATCAATGGGCTACCAATACCTTCAATTATGAGCTGAATTAAATTTATTTCTCTTTTAATAATAATATTTATAACTGATTATGCATTTGTACTTCTGTATAAATACAAAACCACTTCTACGCATATATCTTAGAGTTTCTAGCGTGCTGTATAGCACTCTTCTGACTTTCTCAGTATCAGGTAAGAGATCTGTGCTAAAGAAATGAATGTTATGCCAAACACCAAGTAATTTTAAAATCAAATTATAAAAAATTACTTTAAGTATTTTATGTAATGTGCTGTTGAAAACATATTCTTCTGTCACACCATTTTTATAAAAATAGAGAGGAGAAAGCCATGTGCAAAAAAGATGCATTTTACTCAGGAGAGATGATTATTTCTGCAGCTCCAATTATTTCCATATTTGAGAAACTAAGTATGAAAATGAAATGGGTTTGACATGGCTGAAGAGAAGAATATTCACCTCTTTGAATTCAAGCAGCTTCTGCTTTTTATTCCTCCTCAGTGAGCACCATGGTGTAGCTGGCTTCGTCAGATACTCTAGTTCTGGACTAGAGGATCCAGACTTAGCCAGCCATCATTTCCTCCTAGAGAAGGAAAAAATAAACTGTGAGCATTGGTTTTGATACAGAATACCACTGACAAGCCCCTTTAACTAACACCTGACATGTCAAATAATAAGTAGGTGTAATAGCACATGCTAATTCAGAGTATGGGTGACATGGTTATTTTTTGTTTGGCAGGATACTGGTACAGCTAGTGAGACCAAACATCCTTCTCTTTCAAAGACAGTTTCAGATCTTTGATTCAATCTGTATCACCTAGAGAAAACTATTTTTACAATGCTGTTAGAAGTTCTTTCTGGTATCAGTTTCATGTTATGATCTCGAGACAATTGTATGGAAGAAGAACAGATCTAGGATACTAATTACATAATACTAATTTAATCAAGGGTTGACATCTTAACAAGTGAGAAATCCCTATAATAATTTTATATTACTTGTTCAGCAAGTATTACTACCTCACTATTATATAATGAAGCAAAGATTTCTCTCTTTTCTTGGATCCTTTAATTCTCTCTCAGATATTTTCAGTGCTTCTGTACAGCAGTGCCTCTGTACTGCAGAATGTCACTCATCCCTTTTCAGTCTTGCGCATGTATATTAAAAAAAAATCACAGTGGTAATGAACCCATCTTCCATCATTTTCTTCTAAAATATTTCTTTTGTTATTATTTCCTTTCTAAGCTGTTTTTTTCCTCTGCAATGTTTCTACTGTAGTGCCACTGTCTCCACTTGAAAACTAACGTATTTTGCACAAATACTTGATGTTAGACATGAAGTCAGTAGACCACATCAGCTAAAACTCCTTTCATTAAACTAAAAGACGATTCACTTCAAGTATGTTTCTGCTAAATTGTTATGACGTAATCATACCCAGATAGGTTTGTAATTCTAAGCATTCTTAGAGTAAATCAGGTTAGAAGGGAGCTCAGGGGGTCTCTAGTTCAACTCCTGCTCCAAACAAGCTCAGCTGTGAGGCTCAGCTTTGCCTGGTCAGGGCTGAAAAATCCCCAACGATGGAGGCAGCATAACTCTTCCAGGCAGCCTTCTGCTACGCTGCCTGACTGTCCTCATGGAGCATGTTTTTCCTTGCATTCAGTTTGAACCTCTCTTGTTTCAATTTGTGCCACTGTCATAAATCCATCTGCCATGCACCACTACAAGGTTCCATTTTCTTGATAACCCCCTTGTAGGTATTAGCACATTGCTGGTAGATCCCCCTAAGCCTTCTCTTCTCCAGGCTGAACACATTCCAACAATGCATTTGCAAATCTGTTCCGACTAGCTTCAAAAGAAAGCCCTGGCACTAGCTTGCACTGCTTATGGTTTTTGTTTTGGTTTTATTAAAGGCTTATCCAATATGTCCCTACCCCGGTTCCTTGCTTTTGTTAGGACCAGTTGAACCCCATTTTCAGCAGGTAGCTATTAGGTTAACTACCAGTATAGATGGTATTTATCCTGCAAGTCTTTAGCACATCTAGTTTTACCTGACTCATCCTCCTAAGTGATAAACATTCCTTTTTCCTAACAAAGGGCAATATCTGAAACAACAGATGATCTACTTGAAGTAATAATTTAACAAAACACAGCTATTATCTGTGACTTTGCTTCTCTTAGTTTAAGAATTGAGGTAATCTTATTGCCAGGGTTTGAGGAAAAATAGGTGAAGAGCAGGGGAAAAGATGTTTTGGTTTTGTGGTTTTTTGTGGTTTTTTTTTCCAATTAGATCAAGTTTTATGGAAAGCTTTTTTCCATGAAGTCCATCCACGTGGGAGGTGGGTAGATGATGGGAAGAGTTCTTTCTCAGACAGATTTCCTTCTGTACATGTAACACAAAGGAATTTTATATAACAAAAAGTGCTTCCCTTCCAGATGCAAAGCCTGACCACGACGGCAGAAATGTTTTCACGTAGCATCATCATATAAGATGAAAGATACCTCTTTCCATAAAGATCTTGCATCATAGCCCTTTATAATATTTGCTAGACAGACCAGAATCTACAAGATTTCTACAAGAAATCTACAAGATCTACTGTCAGCCTCACATTCCTGGGTCCCACACAAGCAAGAATCGGTTCATGTAGGGATGTGAAGGAACTGTTGTTTACCCATGAACTGTCTACTGCAAACACTTGCAATGATAAAAACTGCTCAAGTTTTTTCAATATATTATATTTTTTTTAAAAAGCAATCATATTATTTGGCTGCCTCTTCCTGCTGTAAAACTTCCTACTTACCACTTTCAATTTCAGTCTTTCTTTGACTTGTCAGAGAATTTTTTAATGCTGCTCTGTGGTGAATATATAGGATGAAACTAGGTCACTTCAGTAACCTGGGGCTGTCTTTGCTCTGTCTCAGTGAACACTGTTGGGCCATGGTGAATGAATTATTTCTTTCCTGGACTGACAATAGAAGGAAATGTTTTAGGAAATTCTATGCCCATTTTAGACTGGTTATATATTAATGTGTAGTCGACTAAGGCTTTGGAGCCAGGAGCAGAACACAGTTGGCATTTCACAGTGAAGACTACCTGGGAGAGTCCCAGAAAGATCATTCCTTGCTTTAGTTCTCTTCAGCGTCTGCTTTTGTATCATTGCCATGCGAACATAAGCGGACAGATCTTGAGCCCAGGTACCACAGACATGGAGGTAACACTCAGGTCCATCTACCCTAAAAACAAACAGGTAGATGACTGCCATCAAGAGGACAAAAGGAAGCAAACAGGCTATTATTTTTAACCATCATAAGCTCTTTGCGTAATACACCCATGAATAACATTTTATATTCTCTGTAGAAGAAACAATGGCACCCTGGGTTACAGAACTGACTTCATCTAGAAAATAATTCCATTATGTCCCTGCAGGACCGCTGTGTTGAATTGTACCTGAAGCCAGCAATTTGGGAAACAGCCTAATCTGAAAAGCATATTCATGGCAGGGACTACTATGAGCAAAAGTAACCTTTCTCTGTTCCTGACACTGGCTTCCTTCATGAAGCCACTCATTAGTTTCAGTCCCTACTTTCAAGGTGCTTACAAGATGCTTCTGAATATGGAAATTCTCAGCCAGACTTAAAAATAAAACTTTAAGAGAAATTTTCTAGCTCTCTCCTGCATATATTCTGTAAGGGCTGGCCTGGGATAATGGAAAACCTATACAGGAGGTACATCCTAACGAACACTGCTAGCCCGTACACTGGGGACAGGCCATCTCACATCACCTGCAGTAAAATGAGAAATTACCTTCCAAAGGACCTCTCTGGAGATGCTGCACCCAACTTTGTGAGGTCTGATTATGCAAGGAGACACGGTATCACAGAATCCCACTCCTGAAAACGGTTTCATTGCACAAATGCAGTTCCAATACCATTACTTTTAAATAAGCCCTTTCTTGTAAGCGTTCCAAGTTCTTACTGGCATTTGCTGCCTCTGTGTCCTTGTCGAATGCAAACCTCTCCAAGAAAGGTTCAAGGAGGGGAGTCCATCTGCCGGAGCCAGGACGCGTTCCCACCGCGAGAGAGCAGAGGGGAACTCCTACTCCGCTCGGTCTCAGGCTCCAGGCTCCCCAAGCACAACAGCGGGGCAGAAACACACCCACCTCTTGCTCACCACGACCCGGCGCTACGCACGGCCGCGGC
>NW_009933007.1:0-1470 GCF_000696875.1 Nestor notabilis
CCTCTCCCTCTCCCTCTCCCTCTCCCTGCCTCCATCTCCCATTCCAGTGAACTTGAACGAATGCAAATGGAAAGCAATTTTAAAGCTTTTTAAATCGGGAGGTTGCAAAGCCTGTGAGTGCTACCTTTTGTAATCATAAGGTAGAAATTTCTTTTAGCATCTAGAGACTGCAGTCCTCCATGCAAAGTCACTATAGTACCATTCACAACACCTATGCGACAGATCCTTAGTTTATGCTCTGCCTGGAACGTTCCTGGCGTAGCTGTCTTGCAAGCAATCTGACATGTGCCCTGGCTCATGACGAACATTTTTGGGGAAAAATAAACAGACTGATAATTAAAAATACCAAACACTTGAAGTCAAGAAAGTCATTATGATTTTGTCTCCATTTACTTATCATTTGCATATATGAACAGACAGACTCGTACAGACTATAGTTAACAGTAAACGGGCAAAAGTCTTTGTAAAAATAGCCTGATATTTTTCCTGCTCCCGGCTGACCTCCCTTCCCTCCCCATACTCCTCTATGTCCATATTAGCCATGCTTCTACTTCATCCCTGTGAGAGGAGCTCCCACAGAGGTCATGCACAGGCAGATGTATTCTGGAGAGCCTGGAGCAGGATGCCTAGTGATGCTTGCCATAATGATGATCCTGAATCTCACAATTTTCCTTAGATACCCAAATGCTTCTGTTCAACTCTGTTCCCGCAGCAGTAAAGGTAGTAAAAAATATATCAAATACTATTTAGCAAAAAAGAAATAGTTCCTTTAATGACATCTTTCAGAAACTCATGTCACTTGAACAGCATTCTGCATACTGTAAACCTTGCTAAGTTGCAATGACATTTCTTAGCTTTCATGTCAGTCCAAACCAAATCATGTCGTCTGCTGAATTGTGAATTATATTTTCAGAGGCATAAGAAAGTTTTACATGTTCAAAAATCTAGTGCTATATCTCTTTGTGAGTAATGCTTTATTACGGGTCAGTTTGAGTCTCAAGTTGAGTCAGTTTGAGACCTTTATTGTATTGTTTGGAATGGCATATGAAGAATGTTGAAACATGTTAGAAGAGAGAAACTGTCAAAAATAAGAACATACAGCATTAAGACAGCACTAATTATAAAGGCTGTGACATTTCCTAGATTTTATGGAGGCACTTCATATTTAATGAAAAGGTATGAATGTCACTTTTTTCTTTTATGTCAAAAGTGGGCGATGGTAAGAGGGTATAATTATTTCCTATGGTTTTCGCTGAAATCAAAGATAAAATGTTTAATCTTAGGCTGCAGTTTAATGGAATGAAGGGCTTAAAACAGTGGCACCCGTACTTACCAGGCATCTTCAGAGCACTGTGGCTTGTTGATTGAAGTTGTGTTTCTGTTTTACTCTGGGCTTCAACATATCAAGTGTATTGGGTCCAGTCTTTTGTGTACTTCCCCCCCCCCCCCCCCCCTCCACAACAGGACTGT
>NW_009933007.1:1501-5887 GCF_000696875.1 Nestor notabilis
CCCCCCCCATCATGTAGAAAGAGATTTTCATGGAGAGGGAAAGCAGTTTTTGCCAGAAACTTTTCTCATCCAAATAGAACTGGCAAGTGGCCAAACATGTGCTGGTTCTTCTTCGGTTGTGAATTTTAATTTCCAGACAGCTCCTTTTAGTACTCGTTCACATAGCCATTGCTTCTCTCATCACTACTGTGAACAGAGGATGCAAGCAGGTTCCTGCTGCCAAATGTAACATCTACAGGCTCGGTCCCCAATCCCAGACCCTCAGGTAGGTTATGAGGAGGGGCTCTCACCTTTGTTGGCCTTCCCACTCTACCTGGGAGGTAGAGGTCAGCAGCAATGTGGCCCCTAGGAACACAGCTTGCCCACAGCTTTCAAAGTCCTTGCTCATCTGTCTGCTGGGTGGGCAGATGAAAGCCAGGCTACTCAGCATGCAGATGATAGTGCAGGTTGCCCTACAGTTGAAAAATGATAAGGAGGTTTTTACTTGGTTGGCTAGAAACTTCTTTACCCTCTTGTGAATAAAGTCTCCTCCCCCCCCCCCCCCTTTATTTTTTTAAACTCATTGTCATTCATTCAACAGTGTGAAATCTGTTCATTTTGAAGTATCAAGTGTTTTTCCCTAGCAACGAGATTTTTCTTGTAAGTGACAGATTGGATGTAGGAGCAGGGTGGGGCAGGGTGAAAATACATATTTCTTAAAATACTGTTCAATAACTATTGCCTTTACAGCCCTAGTGTTAAAACTGTATTACTGACTATTTTAAGTAAGGTTCCTTTACATGGTAACCAAATTTGACTTTATAAAATTTGTTCTTAAATTAACACACATGATATTAAGTTTTAAATATAAGAATTATTTATAGCTCATATCTCAATTCTGTATCACCACGCAGGAATAATGTTGCTAAAATGTTCCTTAATAAAAGGCATGTAGTTGAACATGGGCTTTAAAATCTGTGGCACAGTACTTTAAAAGCTTGTTTGCATTTTGTCTGTTTCTTTAAAGGGCTTCCGTATTGTCTCGGGCTCCCCTGGAAATGCAGTAAGGATTCGTATCACATCTCCGTTGCCATGGCAACAGCAGTCTTTCCCATAATGAGCTGCATCATCTGAACTGATGTCACAGCATCATGCAGCAGGTCACACAAGGCACCTCCTAGTATTGCATCTTACAGATGTGCCGTAAACATCAAAAGAGGATGATTTGAACAGGACATGGTAAGTGCAAAATGTTGTGCTGTTCTTAATTGCACCATTATTTTTTCCTCGTTTATGAGGTTTTCCTGATATAAGAATGTGTCTGTTCTGCCTTGTGAAATTCATTTTGAAGAAGATGCTGCATGCCTAAATATTATTTTTCAGGCAGGCAGGCTAAGACAAAGGCCTACAGAAAATGCATTCAGTCTGAATGTTTGGACTTGTCTTAGCATTTGTGGTAATATCCTGAAGATTTGAAGAGAATATATTTAAATTTTGCAATCCAATTAAAGCTGCTACAGTCTTTGATTTGCTTAAATGGAAAGAATAGCTGCATTTTAATGCCATAAGCACAGTTTGTTCCTTTTCCTGACTCTTTAGGCATTCTTATTTTGTGTAGCTCTGTTTTAACCTATTTAGAGTGAATATCACCTATTTACTTTCATTGGCCTTCTATAACATGATGGTACAGAAAATACTCTATAAACCAGTGCTGAGCAAGCAACTGGAACAGTATTGATTTTAAACATGGTTCAGTACTGTCCTATTTCTTTTGGTATTCTTAAAAAAACAAAACATCAGTGTAATTGTCAAACAACAACCAGATATTTTGAAAGTACAGTAGCTTTTAGCTTTCCTAGTGTTTGGCTTTCAATCTGGTGGGTTTTTTTAATAGTAATATGAATTTAGTGAATATTAGATCTATCTTTTACAGGAAGGAAAACAAGTTGGTTTTTTTTTTTTTTTTTTTTTTTTTGTGTCAAGATCTCCTTCCCCCTGCTGCAACTGCAGTAAAAGGTGTAGCCAAAGATTCAGGCGTTCTGAGGGGTTTTGCTATGAAAAAAATACTAATATGAATAATTATAAAGGTTCCACCTCTATCAAGGGAAGAAAGTACATATCTTTTATATTCAGCAGGCTGGTTAAAATCACATCTATAATATTTACCAGTTCTTTAGTGTGTCCAATATTTGTTTGTTTTATATTAAGGTCTTGCCAGGCTAATTTTGCTTAACTTCAAGTTAATCTTGCTGGATAGTATACAACAACACTAATTATTTGATTTTGCATGTTTGAAAGATTCAGTCTTTCAGCTGCTTATTATTAGAAGGAAAGAAAAGACCAGACACATGTCATTTTAATTGATCAGTATGTCCACTAGGAATTAGGGAGTGGTCTCTGGCTCTGTTCTCCCGATGTAGTTTATATTTCAAAAGTGCAGCAAGAAAAAATAGCAAACGCTAATCATGTAGCAATATCTATATTTATTGTGGTTTTTAGTCCCTTATACTTGATAAAGTATGGAATAGTTAATATAATGAGATCTGACTGCTGTTCATAGGGATGGGTGCAATGGTCTTGTCTGGCACAAGCTGGAATTGAGCTCCTATGTCTTAATTGGGCAGTCTGTACTGCATCATACATACTTTTTTTCAGCATGTTTTGGGTATGTTTGTTGGTTTATTTTTTTTTTTCCTACTGTAAAATGCAAAACAGAGGAGTCTAAATGAACATTAGAGAAACGTTGCTTTATTTATCTGTGATGCATTTAAAGTATGGAAGTAGTGGTCTCCTGTGCTTGCTGTGCTCTGATCAGGCAAACTCAGAAGGTATGAGTTAGCAAGAGGGCGGGACAGCTGATGTCTGGCCAGTGTCAGAATTAGAGACGTGGAGAGCTGGTGAGCACTGCCTTTTGCTTGCAATCTTGGGGATCACCAAAGAGCAGTTAATAAGGAGTGGATGTAAGACATGCCTTTATTAATGTATTTTGTTGTATTTTGCAAGAATACTAGAATTTCTCAGACTACAGTTAAAAGAGGGGAAATAGTGTGGGAAAAGAACAACTTTTGACAGTATTAATGGAGAGATGACCTTGTATGAAGTCCTCAGTGCAGGCTTGTGGGGTGGGGTTTTTTGTTCGTTTTTTTTTTTCCTTATAATGAGAATACAAATGTTTTTCTTTTAAACATTAGTTTTTGAAAAGTTCCTGTTACTGTCTATTCAACACACTTCTCACAGAATTGTTTTCCCTGCTAATAATGGAGCTGTGATGACACTACTTGTTTCTTCGTGAACATCTCGTCTAATTCTCATTCCAGCTGAATGCCTTGATTGTAGAATACTTCCTGTTCATTTTTGTATGGGCCCAAGTGTTTCACTGAGGTCTGTATAGGAGGATGTGGAAGAGTATGGAGTGATGAAGAGGGTCTTATGAAGAGCAAGCCTGATTGCCTGAGTCAGAGCATAAGTGAATGTAGAAATGCTACAGATTTAATACAGTTTTGCTTGCTGTTGAGGCAAATTCATAATTGGTACAATTATGAGTAAGACAGCATTTAACAGAAGGAAAACTCTGTTGCTTTCAGTTTTGTTCCACAGCTGGATTTACTCATCATTAGTGAAGGCAAGATGTTTAGCAAGTACATGTATTCTTAGTGCAAATAGCTGAATTTGGACACTTAATCTGGAGGCTAAAGTTCTCTGCATATGCAGTTTCATACTGACGTGTAGTTGGAGATGGGCGTATACTAGTGATCGGAAGGATGTTACTGATTAATCTTTACTTTGCTCTAAAGGATTTTATTATGTCGTCAATAAACAGTTCCTTCGTAGCTTAGCACTGGACCCAGAAAGAAATAAGCTTGATTCCTCCCAAAACAGCTGTAGAAGTTGATGACAAAACCTGACTCCAGCAATGGAAGTTGGTACAATTTTAACATTTTGTGTTTTTTCGGTCTTGGCATATGACAATGCAAAGCCTACTTAGAGGGGGATTAAAGCACGTCCTCAGTGGAAAGAAGCCTTCTTTCTTCTGTAAAGACGAGTTGAGGGAACCCTGGGCTCTAGTCTTTATGTTCTATAGGTCGTATGGTCATACTGCTGTAGAACAGTGGTGGGTGGATGTCCCATCCTGCCCTCCCCACCGGCAAATCTGGAATGGGTCTGCGTCCTGGAACTCATTGCTGGAAAGTCAAGACAAAGGAATCCTCTTTATTAGAAGTGCTCAGGCATTGATTATACCTGGTGGCATTTCCAAAATGCTGGTGAAATATTTCTTTCAGAAGGATGGAGGAATTAAAAATTACTATAAAGAACTCCCATGCCATGTCTTAATTTCCTTGTACCTTTTTGTAAAAGTCACTGCTGTGTCATGAAAGAAATATTGACAAAATTCTGGGCTTGACTCTA
>NW_009933008.1:0-2076 GCF_000696875.1 Nestor notabilis
TAACTCTCCTTTTTTCTTTTTCTTTTAATACTCTGCGTTCTATCATGCAAATCCCCTTTCAAATTATGAGAGTATTAGAGCCATCAGCGGTAATGTCACCGCCACAAAATGAGAGCAGGGACTTAAGCACCTAACGAACAATGAAATGTGCGAGCCCTGGGACAGGACAATTAAGAACTGGGCTTAGCCAGCCAGGGAAATTTATTGCTATCAAATCCATATTTCTATTTTCCCCCTGAACAGTAACCTATTTGAATATGATTAAAGGGTTTCATTAGAGCTGAGAGAAAGGCCCGTGTCCCGCCGTTCCCTGTGAGCTCACAAACACGCACTCTGCAGACCGCGCTTTGGGGAGGAGGAGGAGGAGGACAGGGAAGGAGGGGAGGAAGGAGGGAGACGTGCGAGGGATGGATGTCCGGGGTCACCGGCTCTGGAGAGGGACGAGGGTGTTTGCCGGGAGCTGGACCACTGGCACGGGCCTTGCCAAGAGCCGAGGTGCATAGAGATGGCTCTGGCTGTGCTGGAGAGCTCTGGAGAGGGAGGCCAGAGAGAAGCCATGGGGCAGGCAGGAGCCGGGGCCTGGCATCTTATCCTCTGCTGTACTATTTATTTACTCACAACTCCCACACTACAGTCTATTTACCACAAGAGCCAAGTCCCAGCTCACTAGATCTCATTTCAACTGAACAGTATTTTCTGGCATTTGCAAGCTGCTGCAGAGACCATGTCACCAGAGCAAGCGCGGAGCTGGCGTGGCAGAAGTGAGAGGGAAGGAGCACAGGGGAAGGTTTGTGCAGCTTAGCAAATCTGGGAAAACAAAGTACAAAACTTGGGAGAGAAAGAAAGAAAGAGAATAGGTGTGTTCCCTCTCGTACCACATCGAATCATTCCATACACGTGCTCTCTGCCATTGATATTTTCATAGAATCATAGATCACAGACTGGTTTGGGTTGAAGGGACCTTAAAGCTCACCCAGTTCCAACCCCCTGCCATGGGCAGGGACACCTTCCACTAGAGCAGGTTGCTCCAAGCCCCTGTGTCCAACCTGGCCCTGAGCACTGCCAGGGATGGGGCAGCCACAAAACTATTTTGCTTGTAATTAGTCCAGCAAGCAACACCACCACAAGGGTTGGTGATACTGTTCTGCTGTGGTTTCTGGAAGGGTTTAGCTCTACAAGTGCACTTCCACCTTTCCAGGGCAGTTTATCCCCAAGTCGCTGCTCTGCCAAGGCACCTCCAATCCCTGGCTGCCTCCTTCCCCAGTGCCTGCAGAACTGTCAGTTTAACAGAGGTATTTAACTCCAGACTGTTGAGTGATCTGAACTGCCAGCAGCACTTTCCATCTGTTTATATCATGTGCTTTTAAAAGAACAGAGAGGATTTGAACTTGGATTTTAATTTCTCTGTCTCTCTTTTGAGTGAATATGGATTCACTTCTCCCTCCTTATGTGCACATCATGTTGGGTGCTGGAGGCAGGGCTGGCACAGAGCGGGTGACCCCATTCCTTTGCTCTGGCTGTCCCAGGGGATCCCTGATGGAGGCGTGGGGCTGGGGGTGACAAGCAGGACACGTACCCTGTGCACGCAGCCTGTGTGGCCCTGAGGAGCACAGTCCTGCCCTTGGAAAGGTGCAGTTGTGCTGCTGCCGTGGTCCCCCAACTTGAACTGGTGCTTGAGGTGCTGCCGAGGTGGAAACTGCAGGAAGGTGGCTGCGGGTGACCACAGGGGACATGACACACACCCAGTGAGATCCAGGCTCATGGCTTCCTTCTTGGATGCTCTCACATTTACTATGGGACTGTTGTGAATAATCACTGTTTTGGGAAAACATCAATATTCAGGGCAGTGTTTAAGCAGGTAAGATAAGTCCCATTAGAGTGAATGGATGCCAGTGACAAGAATTAGTGCATCTCCCAGCAATTACAGAACCAGGGGGTTAAGGCCACGGAGCGACCCGCTGTCCCCGCGGTGTGACCTCCCGTATTGCACAGCCCAGAGGAGGCAGCAGCACAGGATTTCCGACACGGGGCCCAACATGAAACACGCATCGATGGTCCCGTCCCTCACCTCCATCC
>NW_009933009.1:0-20335 GCF_000696875.1 Nestor notabilis
TTTATGGAAATAATTTTATAACTATTTTTATGTGACAAAGGATGTCTTTGTAAGAATCAGCTATAACCGTCACAGTTGTGTATCCACCTAACAAACACTGAGAATTAAATCTAATAAGAATTCTGAATGACACCAAAGCGTCACACTAAATAATTCATTTTTATCTACAGAATGCTTAAGGATGGGCTACCTTTTAAGTAAATGCTGAACTAAATACCTTAAAAGCCTGTAATCCCAAATTGTATAAATATTTTTCCTCTGATGTCCTTTTTCTTCTAGCAGGCAGTCTTATTTAAAGCACTCTTTTGTTTCAGAGCTTAAGATCATTTGATGATGAAACATTTAAATAAAATTCTAGGAAAGTGGATATATTACAGCCCTGAAAAGTGTTGATTTTAATTTCAGCTGCACTTATACCATGTGTGCTGGCATCTCTGCTATCTGTGTGTTCATCTTACTTGCTAAAACCTTCCCTTTGACATCTCAAACAATAGTATGTCCTCACAATCCCACGAAATTAATAAATATATCCTCCTCATGTTAAGGGTATGGGAAATAAGGCATGCAAAATTGAAGGCCTTTTTTCTTTCTGAAAACACTTGCATGTATTGAATATATAATAACTGTATGTACTAGAGTACTCTTATTGAAGTGAGTTGGGTCATCCAGAAAGCATGTGCTTAACAGCCTGCAAGATGAAACTTGTGTGAGGACACTAAGAAAATTAGTGGCAATATGGGGAATGGAATCCATTTTTTCTCACTTTAATCATTCATGAAATATTCTGAAACATTGCTTTGTTCTGTACAATGCAAATAATGACACAGCCTTTTTTACAGATATGGTGTATAATGTGTCCAAGTCCTTTAAATACAGGATATGGTGCCTTAATATCCACCACCTCTCCTAGGATAGGGATTACTGGTGAGTAGGTTCAAGAACAGATGCATTACTCTGTTGGTGATTGCAGAATCCCTATTTACCTCTGCATCTTCTTTTCCCAAATGACTTAAGTAACATTAAATTGAAAAAAAAAATAAAAATGCTGAAAGGTTTTACTGCTAATGTGCAGTAAAATTTTAAAGTAGAGGTCTGAACTTGGAGAAAAATACATTCATAGAAAAGCAGATTTCAGATGTAAATGGCCAAAATAATGCACTACAGAAGATAAATGCAACTTTTTCTTTTCTTTTAGTGTCTGAATTATTGTTCTGTTCTTGTCTGCAAAGACATCATACTGTCACGAATACATTCCTCTTGAGAGATACATGGTCAAATGTCTGAATACACAGTATATTCTTTTTAATGCCTCTAAAAGTGCTAATTCTTCAGGCTCAGTGTAATTGTTAGCCTTCAGACTTTTTTTTAAGCTCTTATAACGGACTGGATTATTTGGAAAAAATATGAACTGGTTCAGTGGTTCAGGCTGAAGTAGACTCCTGTGAGTACTCTGCTAGCTCTTTTTTGCAAGCCCAGTTTTGAGAGCTGTTGACAAACACTGTGGAAAATATTCTGTCCTGCAATAATCCCATGAATTCCTGTTCTTCTGCAATGCTTTGAATAAAAGCAATTGCATCCTGGAGAACAGAACCACAGTTCTGGAATGCAACACTGACCTTCACATCATGTAGTACTCACTATGGCATTTGTATGTAATTGTTTTACATATAGCTATGGAAAATTGTTGCTGATAGTGCCTTTCATGCCTGCGGAGACTAAATGTCATGCAACCTTTGTACCAAATCTTACTTATTTTAAAATAAGCATACTGGTAACCCACAGACTTGTAAGTGGAATTTCTTCATTCATTGTGTCTAAGCATAAGCTCCAGCAGGCTCTGACAACAGGATACAATTTAGCTGGCCATTTTTCACCCTTTAGATTTTTGTCACTTGAGACTAACACACCCTTTGGTGGGATTCCTGCCTGATCCCAGCGCTTACATGATGTTTTCATACATCATAGTGTAGTCTCTTTCATTGTATACAGCATCAAAAGGCCTTTCCTATAACAGACTCTTCAGAAATTATTTGCCAGCTATGTCATGCTGCACACGTGCATGCACGCATGCATGCATGTGAACTCCTAAAGCAACCTCTTTGGGTCTGGCCTTTGTAAAACACAACAGATTTCTCTCTCCATGTGATTTGAGTCCCAAAGGAAAAGGCCTGGAGAGGTATGTATGAAGCAAAATTCAATCCATCAACTTACCTAAGAAAGGATCAACTATACCTAAAATATGAATAAGCTTGATTTGTCTCGCACCCTTATGACACAGAAAAGTTGTATCTCTTTGACTGCTCTAATAATGGAGAAGGAACACAAGTGCTGGCAGAAGCATGTTAATGCTGCTACTGTTGAGCTAGAGGAAGGCTAGAATGTACAACAGCCAGTTTGTTATCTGGAAAAAGCATAAAAAGCAAATGAGATATGGATAGAGCAAAGTAGCAGAAAGAATAGGGACCACTACCACTAACAACTCCTAAGGCACACAGGAATGCAGAAGCAGCACGTGAATCATGGCTTCAAGGGTTTCCCTAAGGAATGATACAGCAAGTGCTGGAAGTGGGACACTGACAGGTACCCCAAGGAGATAAAGGCCACTAACATTTTCCTCATGTAAAAAGAAGTTGTGGCAAAACAGAGAACTTCAGTCATTTCCTGTTCTCCTCTGCTTATTCAGGCATTTCACATGCAATGATACTCCTGTGTCAAAAAGTTGTGAAATTGAGGCAATCATAATTTGAAAGATGCTGGGCACATGCACATGAGACCAGCGACTGAGGTACACAGATTCCCAAGGGGGTACACAGAGCCAGGGGAGAGGCTGGCAAAACACCGTGCCAGTGCTGCTGCACCAGGGCTCTGCATGGCACCAACCTCCCCTCATGTGCATCACCACAACATGTGGTTGAGCCCTCACTCCTGTTGCACACCAGCAGTATTTACAAGAGCCTCCACTGTTTCACTGGACGACTTTTCTTGTTTCATTCACCCAATCTCAAAGGCAGAGCTAAGATAACTCACTTTTGATTTTCTAGTGTCAGATCTTGCTGGTGTATCAAGACACAACTGCTAATAAATTCAGATGTGATGTGCTGGGAAAAATGCTATCCACTGATTGCTTTTGCACAGCATCTAGAGGAATAAGTCTTTATCCCTGGCAAAGGCTCCAAGCAGCATCACAATACAAAGTAAGCTTCTCTGTGAAGACCGTCTTTACAAACAAATACAATGTGACTGCAATGCACTTGCACTTTCAATTTTTAAAGATTAGCAGGTGGGACTAAAGACTGCAAAGTTTTCCCTACTTCATTCCATTGAGATGTCCTCACATTTAACTCAGTTCTGCTATATATTCTCTACATGTTTATTCTCCAACCCAGTTCTTTCTTCCAAGTGACACAAAACTTAAAATATGTACATTTTCCTAAAAGCCCTGCTTAAACTGAAGCATGAAGTATGTCTACTAATATCTTACGTAATTATTTTACTTACGCAATTAATTCCATTACATAAATACTCCAAAACAGAGACAGACATTGCTAAAGAGGAAAAAATAAAAATACAGTAAGATTCAGTTTTATAGTATGATGTCACTGTGAATAAGCTTGCCTTTTCTGTATATAACTCTACTTATGGCATCTTCTTGGAAAAATGGAAAATTTTAAAATTAGGTAAACACCAGCATCTAAAAACACATTACAGTATATTTTGAAGTGTTCTCTTAGCTGGAGGGTTAGCTTTAATCTATCCTGTTAGTAAAAGGTGCAATCCATGTTCACATGATTTAAGGAGGAGACTACAGTGTAATGCACATTCTTTCAGACACAAAGCTGCCAGGATTGCTGGGCAATTAGTTATCCTAGACCATTAATGTGCATGGCCAGTGGCCAAAGCATAGCTGACCTACTCTACACTTGATGTGTACTTGGTGAAAATGAATTGTTTGAATTCACAGATTAGGAATATATAAACCTGTCATTATGGACAAGTTGTATGTGGGTTTGAGGCAGGAAATAAAAAATAAAAAAAGAAAGAAGAAGAAACCAATCAATACCAACTAGAATCCACAGGTATTTTTGCAAACCCATAATACACAGCTCAAATATCTCTAGAAACATTCAGATCCCTGTCTGGATATATTTGGGAACAAGAGGCTGTTTTTCGTACGCCTTTGTGTGTTTGCCCCAAGAGCTCTCTTTGGTCCTCACTCATTCTTTTCTGTTTATATCACTTCCCCTTTCTTCCTTTTTTTATTCTCAAAGTGTTACATAATGGTTAATTTGCTGGAAGAGATATGCTGCTTATAGTTTGTCATAAGAACAATTCTTTTCACCTCCTTGCCTCCATAAACCTTTTATCTATCCACATTGCCCTCACATTCGTCACAGCCCAGTAGGAGGGCAAAGTGAATCAATTGACAACACAGGTTAACTGCATCATGAGCTGCATTAGCAAGACTACAGCCAGCAGGTCAAAGGGAGTTTTATTGCCTTCTGCTTGGTATTTGTGGAACACCTGGAGTGTGGCATCTAGTTTTGTATGCCAACAAACTGGAGAGAATCAGCAGAGGGACACCACAACAATCAGGTACTGGAGTACCTGCACTGTGAGGACAGGCTAAGGGAGAGCTAGTTCAGCCTGGGGAAGGGATGGCTTTGGGGGTCCTAATAGTAGCCTGTCTGGTCTTACAGGGAGGTTACAAAGAAAACTGAGCCAGACTTGTCCCAGAGACGCATAGGAAAAGAACTAGATGCAACAGATAACAAGTTACAGCAAAGGAAACTCTGACTGGACTAAATGAAAAAGAAAAATCACCCTTCTGAGAGTGATGCAGAACTGAAAAAGTGCAGAGGAGCTGAAGGAACTCCATGCTTGGAGATTTTCAAAACCTGAATACAGTCCTGAAATGCTGATCAAGCTGGCCTTGCGTTGAGCAGGAGGTTAGACTAAATGACCTCCAGAGGTCCTTATGACCTGAATTGTTTGGATTCTCTGACTAATCTGCCCCAAGAAAAATCTGTCCCAATTTCCACCACAGCAGCACACAACAGTTACTACATCCTCGGCACTGCTTTTTTCTGTCTTACCAGTACATGGCATATGAAAGACATCAAATGAACTGTAACATCTCCAGAAATTACAAGGTACTTGTCACAGCATTATTAGTGCTATTTCAGAGCCACTGCATCTGCATGCACTGAAACATAACTCCTATGTTCCTCTAAGTTGATTTTTATCTCTGTTCAGAATAAAATTACTGGGTACGGTGGAATACAGGAATAGGAGAGTGGAGATTCTCTTTGCAGGTGACTGCAGGTGAACATGTCTCTGCTTTAAATGACTGTAGGATGGACAGTCAAAGTGTATAAGGATGCAGGGTAGTCAGATGTAGATTCAATGACTAGTTATTTTAACCTGAATCAAACTAAAAGGGAGTAACAAATAGCCATTGGATTTCTGGGCCTTGAGGAAATGTCCTTCATTTTCTCATGTAAGTTAAATTCCTTTATGCATAGGGGGGGGAAAAGCCAGTCTTGATTGAGTCAAGTCGATTTTACTTTCACAAATACAAAGTCAGCTGAAGAGAAAGGATGACCTTTGTTTGCTGAAAAAAAATCTTTGATACCTGTTATTCACTATCAGCAGGTGTCTTGATGCTAGCTTTTAAAACAGAAATCCTATTGTCATTTCCACTCACTTTAATGATGACTTGTAAGCTTCAGCATTTAGTCCCAGGCAATGAAAGTTCAGTATCTCCCCAGAATTTCTTACTGTGTCTTTTCTTGTGGACCCTAATGGCAAGAAGGCAATATTTTACTGCAAATAGAGGAAAAAGGCAGAGGCCTGGTTTGCTAAATGCATGAAATGGAACAAATACAACACCCTTAAATGTAAACAGCGTTGGTTTTCAGTTTGTTTTTAACTTTGATTCTGGGAGCCTGACTGAATATAAATTATGTCCATCCTTATTCAATAAGTCCTCTTATTCTACTGCTGTATGGGCCACATCATATTGAGCATAACAGTTTTCCATTTAAGGACAGCTATTTGGTTTTGGTTTTATGGTCTTATTTTACAGATTAAGCGCTTTCCTACCTCGACTGAGTTGTAGCATTTCTGCACCACAGTATCAATGCGTAGTGTGGCTCGGGATGATCCTGTGGGCTTGCTGATCACCAAACAACATACAAAAATACTTCCTCTGCATCCCTCTTACCCCAGTATGCTTGGCAACTCTGACAGCTGCTTCTGCTTTGGCTGGAGTGTGGCAGGGATGTGACACACTCTGGTTCTGCTGGTACTACAAATAGCAGATTCCTGACAGGAAAATTGAGTTACATTATCTGTAATTACAGTCTCTGGAATTCCATGCCAGGCAAATGAGCTCTCAATGAGAGCGGCTGCTGTTGCATGTGAGGGATCTGTTTCCCAGCTACCCAAACAGGAGTCAAGACAACACGTGGTTTCTTGTCAGTGCTCATAAATAAGCAAATACCTAACTTGACTCAGGGACAGCAAGGCAGTCTATATATCATGGCTCTCTCTTTTGTTCCCTGCTGGGAATTTATTACAGAAATTCCCTAGGTTTGTGATTGTGAACCCTTATACTACATCACTTCTGTATGTCTACGCAGAAAGTTTTGCAAAAATGGCCCATCACCAGTGTGGTTCCTGCATTTGCTTTGAAATGCAGCAAGCTTCATGTCTTCAAGTATTTTGATGCTTCCTACCCAGTACTGTTGTGCTATCCACTCTCCACTACCAAATTGTCATGCACATTTTAACCCTTCATTCATTTGTAGAAACCCTATTTTATGTGTTTCTACATATAAGTAGAAGTCCAGGGATTCCCCACACTGCTATAAATCTCCTGCAAAGAAAACTTAATTTTTTAATCTACTAAGGATCCTGGAAGAAATGTTTCAGCATATGCTGACAATTTCAAGCAAGGGATGGCAAAGTCACTTTCTTGCGCTCTGCAGGTACTATAAACAGTGACAACTTCTTACTCTCTGATATTTCAGAAATTGCAACACAAAGATACTGACAATACATGGAGTTTGAAATCTTGACAACCTGCATTTGGTACCATCCCAGAAGCCAAAATCCATGCCTAGAAAACTGTTATATACGTTTTCTATTCCAACACAACTTCAATGTCTTGTAGAAAATAACACAAAATTAACTGCTGTAAGTGGATTGCTTTGTTGTAAAGCTACTGCTGTTAGCATCATAATGAAAGTTTACTGCTCAATACCACCAAGGTACCAAATACCACCTAGATTTTTTTTTTTGCCTGTGAGGGTAATTGGAGACTTTGAAGAGAGAAACTCTACTGCAGCATTGAAATCAATGCCTAAATATGCTGCAAAATCCAGGCCATGGCAAAGATGAACAGAAAAGGTTTGTTAGGTCTGAGATGAAAGACCAGTAAATACAGGTTTAAAACTGACAAATCCAAAATTGTTTGAACTTCCCCAGAATCTGGAAAAGATGTGTGTGAGATATTTTAAGTATGAAAGTACCAGCAAACACAAGGGTGAGAGATAGCGTTTGGTTTGGTTTTGGTGTTTTTTTTAAACCACCTAAACAATTCCAAATTGTTTTTATTGATTGCACTTACCGGACATCTCTTTTGCTGTCAGTTCCCCTCCTTGCTTGCTTTATTTTTGGTATAAGTATCCCAGATATAAAATATCTTTAGCACAGTTATCTTAGCTACCATGAGCTTGACAGATGAGGGAACAAGCTGAGGACCTTCTGAATTAAAACCAAGAGCTGTTACAACTTAATGAAAAGAGCCCTGTCTCTTTAGCTAGGGTTGCAACAACTTATTAGATCAGTACATATGGTACCCTGGGAGTTTGATTACATGAAGCTGTCATGGTGAACACCAATGTCATTTTCAAGAAATACTCTGCACACAGACATTTTTCAGTAACATTCATGCACAACTCCTTCAGCGTTTCACATCAGAGAATTTTTGCTCCTGAAGAATGTAACAGTGTAAATACAACTGTCTGAGTACAGATGGGAATTTAGAAGATCATGAAAAAAATGTGTTTCCTTTAAACGAGTTTTACCTGCCAGGAATCTTTAGTGAATAAATTAAAAGAAACCTTTATTCAGTAATTTTTGCTCCCCTACAATCCACCCTGCCCCAGTTTAAAGGGGCAGCTTTTTTTTTTCATTCCCCCCCCCCCCCCAAAAAAAAGGCTTGTTTGTAAAGTCGAGTACTAATAATTTGAAAGTTTGAGGAACAAGGGATTGATCTCAGTTATCTAAACCACAACCTACCACTAATCTAGCCTACAGGGAAAGGCTTTCTTTATAAATAACCCACCTCTGTGTCCATTTTCGAGCTCCCTCTTTGGTAGTAAATTTCACATTGTCTGATGTTTGTTATCGGCTTCATTTCAGATTTGATTTCCAATTTGTTTTTTCTAGACGAATGCCCGAACCCTTTAAAAAGCATCTATCATGATCTAGTTATTTGTTCCTTTTCTAAGGACAGTAGGTTGAAAGTGGTACTGGCCATCTGCATTGCCCTGCTCACCACTTGCAGGTGTTTTGGGTCCTATTTTGATGAATAGTAACATAAAAAACTTCGACTCACTTCAGAGATACAATTAGAAACCCTTGAAATAAAGAAAATCCTAACAGAGCAATTAGGTTTTGCAGCATGTGGAACAAAGTTCATAGTAAGGTTTATAGAAGATGATCTAGCCACCAATGGCATAGTCTCATGGATAATATTTGTATGGTTTATTGAGTAGACTTCATGGAAAATCCAAAATATCAAAAGGAAAGAGATGTGGGTAGAAAGGCAAGTAAAGCTCTTAGCTGGGATTAAGAAGAAAAAGGAAAGCAAAGTAAGGAGTGGGGAAGGACAATGCAAAATAAAGCTAAACACTTCAGAGCTGCCACCACAGATCGAGACACTGCCTGGCATTTGCAACTCCACTGGACGGGACTGTCTCTTTGCCAAAGCCAGCAAACTGTTCAGGACACAAAGGTGACAAACGCAGGGCCACTAGCTCTTACGAATTCTTTATATAAGCAATAGTTAAAATATCAACTTACCCTTTGCTAAAATTTCGATCTACAAGCAAATGAGGTGGTTGGTAATTTTACCCTGAATACAGGGATGCAAGCCAACTGCACATCATCTGGTAAAGCCAACTGACAGAAAAGTAGAAAGCAGTAAATCTTGGTCCTTGCAGGTACAATCTTATCCCCATGAATTTTAAGGGTGAATAAGCTAGAAGAGGTGTTAAAAGCAAACACACTAAGCATTCAACAAGGTACACTTATTAGAGGAACCTAAAACTAATAAATAGATGCTAGAGTCAAACTTCTAAGGTGACTTGTTGGAAGACAGAGTAAAAGCAATTAACCATCCTGCAGCTCAGGCTGCTGGGAAAGACAGAGACTAAAACGAAGAGCTGGTTGTGTTCACTGTGACGAATGATAGATCAAACAGGAAGAACTGAGGAGGTAAATTCCCTGAAGATCACAGGGGGGGAAAAATGAAGCCTTTCACACACATATAGGCCCAGAAAGAATTATATAAATATGTTCAAAAAAGGGAACATTTTCTACTACCTGCAAGAGAAAAAGTTTCTGAACAGCTGTCCAGTGCCAAATATTTTCCTATCCTGAAAATGTCAGCAAGGTTCTGGCAGGTGCCTTGGAAAAACAGCCCACTTTTATGCACACTCAGCATCCCCTTTGGGAGACTCCATTTCCACAGGCTGTGCTGAGGTTGTGTTTGGCACCTGAGGTGTTTCACAGGAAACGACAACAAGTTTTCGATGGTATAGAGGGAACTATAGTCTAAACAAATGTTTTAGTATGATGGGGGGGAGGGAGGGAGGAGTGGCTATGGTAGAACAGTCTCTATGCAGGTTCAGAAAGAGCCACAGACTTACTGGCCTAACCCTAAAGGAAGAAAAATAAATTCCATGTGAAGAATTGACAGATGGGGGATAAAAATTAGAATATCTATGATGCACAGAAGTACCCAGCAAGTCTGAAGCCATCATCAGCATACCTGCCCCGAATAGAAAAAGCAGTAAACCAAATGTCATGTAACAGTGAGCTACCCCCAAAAAAATTGTGCCTTTTGTAGTGATGCAAACCCTTTAAAGGTCCCAGCCCTAAGACTTCGTGATACTAAGTGCAAAAGAAAAGGGAGGGGAGATGGGCAACTGTTTAAGGTAATTTACTCTCAGGGCAGGTGTCCCAGAAAGAATGGAAAGAGAAGCCTTCATTTCCTATCACTAGATAGACAGGAATTGCTCCATAATCAGTTATGACTCATTTACCTCACTCTAATGCTAAAATATTACCATAGAATGTATATGTAGCCTGTATAAAACTGAATTCTGCTGCTACCTACTCAATTAATTTACTCTCAGAGAAGAAATGGACTGGCAAATTACAACCTACTGTACTGGCATTTCACAAATGAGCAAGTGTGTACAGGTATTTTCTGGAACATTTCCAAAGAGGGGAATGCTGCTACAGTGCATAAAAAGTGGAGAAATTAGACATATAAAAAGAACTGTGTGCATTGCCAAGTCTAAGAAAAACTTCACCTTTGTTAAAGCAAATATTTTATTTTAAGCATAAGAGAGGGATGTTGAAATGGGACAAACACACCTGGACCCCTGAGGAACTTGAACTGTGTCTGTCTGAAGCAAGGAGAAGACAACCAGACACTAAGGCAGGATAGATGCCTAGAGGCTGGATGGTACCAGAAGCTTCATGATGACTCTACTCTTCAAAAAAGGCTTCTTGGGTGAGTGGTCCTCTGGAGTTCCCAGGACTACAAGAAAACTTCTGAAAATCCCGATTTAAGAATTTCTGTCATTGCAGATTAGTAGTCTTGTGTTTAAAAGTTAGCTTCACAATAAAACATGTGCAAGAACAGTGAACACACTCATAGAAAGGAGAAATTACATACAGCAATCTAAGCAACAGTGCAAAAGCATACATGATTTGGCTTCTCAGTGTTTCCTGGTCAGACTAATAAGTATTGGGTTTGTCCTATGTCTACCTACGAGGTTTTGGATGTATATGGGAACATCAAACCCAGATCACTATGGCTGCAGCTAGGTAACGCAATTTTCTTGGATTGATATTCAGCATCTTTCTGAAGTTGAGATATGCTACCTTTCCTTCCTCCTGTGGAGAAATCCCATCTACAGACACACCTACCAATACTTTAATGTGTGCATCTGTGTGGATTCTTTACAAATCACTCATTCTGCCAAAAATACTTGAGATGACTTGTGATATTTAAGATGGAGGATCTGAAAGACCTTCATTTTTGTAGTTAGATAACTTTGACTCTTTTCTATCTATATTTTGGATTGTGGCTGTGAAATTGATGGCTTTAAGTGATGTTTCCCTGTAGCTAGCTCTCATTCTGATCCAATGGAAATTAGTAAGAGGGTTTTACATTAACATCAATGGGTGCGGAATCAAATCCTCTAGTATACCACTCAGGAAAGCTTTTCAACTTCTGCTTCTGAATTAGGTTGGATTATACTTTCAAGCATCAGTAAAGACGGATGGGTAGTTGCACAAGGCTCCTAAAGCCATACCATGAAAACTCTTGACATTTGCCTCTATGTGAGGTCAAACCTTGCACTGAATCTTGGGTTTAGGCTTGTAATTTTTTATCACTGCATCATGGCACTACTCATGTGTTAAGAAGACAGGTATACACAGAATTGTTTGGAGAAGCGAAGTAACTTCTTCTAGATAGGACATTGCTCTCTGGCTACATCTGTGTTAGTAAATTTAGCAGTGCCTGGGAACTTTCCCAAGCCTGAGAATGTGATCATCTCTGCTATTAAACCAAAAGAGCGTTGATTTTGGCCCACGCCAGCTGGCACTCTCCCAGACAATTCCTGGCCACAGTCTGGGAGCTAGCATGGACCATGGACCATTCCCAATAGGCACTTTGCATACACACACCCTGGGGTTTTTTTAAGCTAAGAGAAGCATAGACAGAATCCATTATCTGCCAGTTGGTCTCAGTGCCCAAGTACAAGCAGAGAAATACAATTTACAATTATAGACATAGTTTTTGTGTCCTTAGGGACCACTTACCTCAATATGAAGCAATAAATATAAATTTATAACAGTGTTCTGAGTTCTAATGATTTGAAATGCATTTCCATACCAGTTTGTTGTAACTCAGAATCATTATAAACTTATTATTCTCCTTTATTCGTTTATTATTTTTAAAAAGGAACCCAAAACTAAGCACATCATCTACTTTTATTGGCTTAAGTGAGTAATTTTTCAGCTTCGAGTTAAAATCAAGGGGAGAATCAATATGGGCATCACTGTAATTGAAAACCAGTGGGTGATAATTCTGTACTGAAAACAAGATAATAAGAATAGAGATGAAACACTGGCAGGGGAAAAGAAGAAAAGATTAAAGATACGATCTCAATTAAATATCAACTATTATTAACATTATATTAAAAACTTCCCCATGTTCTTTTCATATGCTGTATATTTTTTCTCTTTTCCTCTAATGGATGTTAAAGGAAGAATAAATGAAATTATGTGAAAATATTATAAAACAAATTCAGACAGAATCAATCAAGTGTGTCTTTAGCTGGTAATTTATTCCTAATATCATTGAATAGCCCCCAAAACATGAATATTTAAATCCAAATCATTTTTCTTACCACTGTCTTTACATAGTCTTCCCTTCTACCTCCAGCTAACAATTCTAGTAATAAGGAATTATCTTCCCATTCCTCACAATGAAAGAAACAAAAAAGAGAGGATTCAGCTGTGCTCCTCTACTCATTTTTAACAGACCTGCTGGTTCCAGTTCTGGACTTTAATACTCAGGAGAAAGGAAGATTTCATTCTCTAAATAAATGGCTAGCAGGCCAACAAATCTATTCTGTCTCTAGTCTAATCTGTATTTCAAACAACCCGATGATAACAGTTTAAAAGATAACCCATTTTGCTTTCAGTCCTTTCATATTCAAACCCATACTAAAGGAGGGGGGGGAGGAGAGACTTCCAAAAGCTCCCTGAGAACAGAGGCCTGAAAATTAGGGGTTTTTTTCAAATGAAAAAAAAAGAAAAAATTAAAATAAAAAAACCTGTCTCCACAATGAACACTGTTGTTCAACTTTTAACAAGTCAACTTTCCAAGAAAGATGAAAGTCATATATTTCTCACTACTGTTACTATGTCCAAAAATATAACAGCAAGGCAAAGAAGAGATTAAATCCATTATTTAATGAGGGAGGAGAACAAACAGAGGGTGACAAAAGTTGACACATTGTCATGTCTTTTCTTGCTCCTATCTTCATGCAAAGCATTAGTTACGACAAGATGCACCCACAAAATCAGTAGTAAAGTGTAAAGATCAGAGTAGGGAAGAAAGAGTTAAAGAACATTTAGGTAAGTTAGAGGTATTTAAGCCAGTTGTGCGGGTGAATTTTGCTGTGACACACCTAAGGATCTCACGATGGTAGTATCTACCTTCGAGAGACTGTGGAAGATAGAAAGAAAGAAGGGGGTCTCAGATAGTTGAAAAAGGCCAGCCCCTTGCCTCTTTCCATTTTCTAAACCTCAAAACCTTTAAGGAGAGCTTAATCCTAGGTTCTTCTGCATATGTAGCTCACAGTGAATCACAAAAAGCTTATTAGCAGCACTGTTAAATATACACTGTTGTACAAACGGCTCATAAATCCTTCTGAAGGGCACAAATTTTAGTTAATGAAGTGCCTTGCATCCACAGGCTGCTCCAGGTGTGTCAGTGATAGTTCAGTATAATGACACCAGCAGACTCTGTTCTTGCAAGAATGGTTTGTCATTCAGTCCCAAGCAGTAGAACAATTCCCCAAATCCCTGTCTAGCCACACTGCCTAGGAAGATATTGTATGGGTTACAGTGGAAAATGCAGATATTGTTCTCTCCTTTTGTGCCTTTGCACATGAATGGAGACTACGAGGAATTTGCTCATACCATGCTTGCCAGGGGAACCATGGGGAGGGAGGGAAGTAAACTGCATCTTTTTTATGGCTTTTTCTGGGTTGAGAGAGGCGAATGGGACAGTACTGTGACTGAGACACGTTTCTTTGTCAGCATGCCTCCTGGGACAGCACAATAGCATATCGTCCCACATACAGGATTCAGCCTACGGATGCCCAGGTTAGTCTTCAAGTAGGAATGGCCATTAAATAAGACAATAGCGGTATCAATATATCTGAATATGTTCTTAGGTACTATATAAAGAAAATAATCTCTGAAATAGAGTTCAGGATTTTAAAAACGTATGGTACATATTACTGATTTTAATTATAGATTCTTTGAAGTCTCTTTCAGTCACTTAAGGTAATCTGTGCCTTTAGAATACTAAAGACTTATCACTCTGAATATTACTGACAAGATTGCTATTAAAAGCGCAATCAGCTTTTTAATTTTTACAAGTTGTGTCAGAATGGTTTAAGCATATTTGAATTTATGAGGGTTACCTTTCCTCTTCCTCCTACAACAATGACACAAAATCAGGTGTCACATCACCATGGGAAAAAACGACTGAGACAGCACGAAAAAAGCAATGAGTATCTACACGAAACGCATGTTATGGTTCTGAGCATGCCCCAGGTAAACAAAGTACCTGTAGTAACTTAGCTGAGCACTACACTGAGCCCTTATAGAGTTAATTCAAATGCCACCCCTTCTCCTTAAACAAGCCAGTCTCCAAGTGTTAACTATGATGCAGCTGTAGCCATGACAGTCCAAGCACACAGGCAGCTAAAGTTTGCGGAAGATAATACTAATAATGTCTTTTTATACCAGCTAGTACCACTATGAAGTCTACAAGTTTTTGTTCAGCTAAGTGTAGATCACAGTTCAGACTCATCATAAGAATCCTCTTTTGAATTTTTGCACAAAAAAAAAGGCTGTGCAGATCTAAAAACATGAATATTCCCTCCCCTACAGAGTGACCGAATCAAGAACCCATGCAAAGCTCAGAGGTAATATTTCACTTCCATCTAAGCTCTTTGCAAATGGCTAAGGTAGACTGAGCACTGCAAAGATTTCTGGTTTAGATTATCTCACCAGCAGCACATAATCTTTTTAAAAATTGCCACTGGAATTCATGCTAGGTCACTGCAGGAGCATCCTCAGTGCCTTCATCCCCACAATGTCCAGAAGCACAGAGGAATATTTCTCCTCTCTACAAGTGGAAAATGGAGGCCTGAGGTGACACTGTGGTTTAGACCCAACCACCACACAAGCTGCCTGTGGGACTGAATCTAGAGCAATTCATGGTTTATCCAATTCTGGGGTAAGGTGCTCTGCCAGGAGTCCCTCAGACAAGACCTACTTGTGCCTGGAGGGTGCTGGATTCAGCATGGTGTGCAAGATGCAGAGCTGAGTGGCCACAAGCTGCTGGCATCTCCTCCATTGGCATTGTTGCCCTCCACGACTACAGCCGTAAAGCAGCTGGACATGAGAGATTCCTTCAGGTGAAACAGACTCATGTTATTTTTCTTGTTATGTATGTGAGTTATCTAAACATGTTTCTACCATTAAAGGCAACTCTTCAAGAGTTGGTGAAAATTCTTTTTCAATAGTCTGTATTAAAATATTTATTTATCAACATAAAGCTCTCATCTGAACACCTTCTGGTGCAATTTACATAAATAATTTGCTAAAGGGTGTTTTAATAACCAATTGCTAGATAATTACTGGTTCCAGGAGGACAATTGCTGTAAATCATGAGCATATGGAGCCAATATCTAACACCTCCCCATAGTTTCTGTCCTTGCTAATGATGTCTGACTATATTAGCCCTTTCTTCACCATTTATAAACATGAATAAATATTACATTATAGAGTAAAAATTTTTGCTGACAGAGTAGTGTTGAATTAAGGTGCAGTGTTTTAGAGCTTTTTCTGGTAGAGCGATCTCATTAGCATGGCTACAATTATACCTGCATAAAGACACTTGTGTTGATACAGCTTTCTTTCTCACAGTTTCTCTCTGAAAACTGGAATAAGCAATCCAAGCAATAAGTTGTTTAGCTAATATAAGTTTTCCTCTATGCTACATGACAATGTAGGCACAGCAGCATCTTTTCCAGGTAAAACTAACCTTCATGTATACCCACAAAGAGGTAAAGTATATCCACGTCTGAAACATCACCCATGGCCTACAGAACTGCAGTGCACTTCAATGTCCTCAGCAATTAATTTCAGTGTGTACTCAGATGCTTTGGAGTCAGAAAGATCATTACGGACACATACCCTCAGGAAAATCAACTGAACAGAAGCTTATTTCAATGATCTTACCTTGCACACACTCCCCTCTTTTTTTTTTTTTTTCTTTTTTTTTTTTAATAATTTTAATTAGTGGATTTTAAAATGATATTGGTTGTTTTCAAATGCCTAATTATCTTTATATAAATAGCACAATATCATCCTTGAAGTGCTGTGCTCGGTGCCCTGTGCTGTTTATTATTTTGCATTACAATTATCATGCAAAGCATAGAAGGTGACTTTAAGCAGTTCATTTGAAGTGCTCTCTAACACAGTATCTTTTTGTGGCTAGTTACATAGATTCTTATCTCCTTGTTTTAAGAAAAATCAGCCCAATTATAACTATGCAAAAGTTTTTATTATGGCTTTAATCCTGAAATGTAAATGGGCTATTGTAAAATCCATGCTGAAATTTTTATTTGTGTTTTTATTTGTGCCTGTGGATTAACAAACCATCCTGGGCTGAAATTAGTTATACAGATATACAAAATATTAAGTGATAGCAGAGTATATACGGCAAACTAGCTCAGAGGTTTGAAGAACTGGAAGTTCTTTTGAACTGTGTATCATGGCTGCTGAAAACCCAAACAAAACAAAACAAACCCCCCAATCTTGTGCAGTGGATATATATTCCATTTAATGTTGCTTTCAGTTGCCATGGCTATGATAGCCTTAATATTGTAGGCTCACAGCAAGGTTGCAATTAGCATTTGGATTTAGAAGAGGGAAGATAATGATTTCATATCGAAACTTCTCACTTAATACTCTTATGAACATAAAACTGCTTGTGGGTTTCAAACCAGCTATGCTAAGAAAACAAAGTGAAAGAAAAGAATCTGTGTTATATGGCTTTGAACCTAGTACTTCATGGAGTTACTTGGCCTGGCATCTTCAGAACTCATCTACAGTTCATTTCACTTATATATATGTATACACATATACATGTATACACACACCCTCAGATGATGGAAATTTACAACTTTATTCATTTGCCTTGTCATAGATCTGACATGAAACATTTGATGCTCTAGGTTATGTCTTTACCTGGTTCTTGCTAATCCATCCTCTTAAAGAGTAGTGCACTTATTATCTTGAAGTATTCTGCGTGAAGGTGCTAGACTCTGAAAACTATTCCTCCAAACAGCAAGCCCTCACTTCCCACTCCAAAGTGGATTCAGTTGTCTCAGATTGAGAATTTTAGTTTTACGTTGCCGGCAGACTAATGTACAAGCTGAGAATGAGCTCTGATGGAGAAGAAAAGGCCTCATCCTTCTAATGGTTGCCCTAAGTAGACCCTTTGGATAAAACCAGTTTACTTTAAACATCTACTACTACTTACCCTTCATGTCTGGGATTTTATTTTATTTTATTTTATTTTATTTTATTTTTTAATGATGCTCTCATTACAAGCTGCTATTTTCAAGCATCAAGCCATTTTGCTGGGTTTTTAGGTTCATACAGAGCTTACAGCAGTACTTCTGCTGTCTTTGACAGCAGTCATACTTTAAAGCTTCAGAGAAAAGGGCAAGGAAACCCTTGTGGACAATTACAGGAAGATTCACCCACAAAAGAAACATCTGCCTGTTTCTGTCCATTTGTGCTTAGATTTCATCTTCACAGTGCTGAGTGCAACTCTCCATGGTTCTGTTTTAAATCTTTTTATCTTCCCATCCCTTTAAATATGCCCATTTTTTCAAATCCATTAAAATTCAGGGCTCATAGTTATCCCACAGCAATGACTCCTGTTAGTTGGCTATGATATGTTAAAACTAGACTTTCCTCTTCTCCTTTTTAACATACTTGAGAAGATGCCATGGATTTGCTCAGAATATTGGGGAGGAAAAGAAAGTAACCTGTTAACCTTCATGTATAATTTTGAATCTTTCTCATCTTGCAACTTGCTTATTGTCCTTCCAGACTGAACACTGAGAGAAAGGATTCCTGACTTTTGAGTGAGTCTGGCAACACAGGTCTTGTGTTATGCCAATGCCATAATGCCTATACCATTACTGTAGGAGTTGTGCTTCGCTGGGGTTGAGGTGGATCTTAATTCACAGCAAACTCTCCATAAGGATTTATGCCAGAAGTGAAATCTGACCATAGACACTTCTGTACAGCTGAGCTCACACTATGAGCTGGAGGAACCTGCAGGAGCTGTTCAATTCTTTGCGGTGTTTGGTCTCCTCACTTACTGAAACGCTGTGATGTGAGGAGGCCTTGTTTTTACATGGCTGGTTATGACGTCCCACAAGAAAGGAACAAATACTCTAAATCTTTTTTTCTAGATCATTTCTATGGTTTCTCCTCTTCTTGCATGACACATCTTTCCCTACCTTTCCACTGCTTTTCATGTTGTATTTTTTCCCCTAACCCTTATAGGAAAGAGTCCTCAGGTCTCAGATCCAATTCTCAGCTCTGTCATATGTCTTCATAGATGGCAGTAGGAGACTCTTGCCCCTGCCCCTACACTAGCTTGCGTGGTATTGACACTTCTCAGAAGTGACTTGGAGGGAAGGTCACAGGTAGATGAACACAGATTTGAGCAGGAGGGAGAGAGTGGGAGAAGGAACAAATCTTACTGGACTGTATGTTGGTAAATATATTTCGTGGAGTACAGAAATACACTCAGGCTTCCTCCGAACTTGCTAAATAGGTGTTGCTGGCAATATGGATGCAGAAGCACAGAGCACATCTGAGGCTGTAAAACCCACCTGAGAATCAGGATAGGCACCTGGGCTCTCCCTGGTACCTGCCATTCCTGAGGAACATGACATGAAAGCTGTCTGAGCACTCCCTTATTTGAGCACAATCTTACAAAAACCTTTTTCCTGGAAAAAAAAAAATGTGAAAGCAACTGTCTGTATATATTTCTGTTAGCTGCCATCAGTAGAAGCTTCTGGCAAGTCCTACCTAAAGCTGTTGACATCTTCTTTCTCTTGTGAGAGGCTTTGAAAATCTTTTCTTTTCTAGACATCCGATTTTTCCACTAACTGCACCTCACAGTAAGTAATGCCATTTGCTTTTACTTCTGCTTCATCCATCTTGAAACAGCATGTAGTTATGCAGTAGCCATGATCAGATAAACAGCTGGATTTCTCCTGCTGTATGCAGTAGCTGATGAACAGTGACCACCTATTTAACTCCTGCAGTCAAAAATTTACTTGTCCTCCACACTTATCATTTTCCAGGGATCGCCAAATTTGAATCCTTTGTCCACTGTAACCTTTTATCTGTTGATGTCTCCAGACACATAATAACATCGGCTTAGGGGTAGCTGCCCACACTAGGGATACTAATTGTTGCTAATGGTGACCTTACTGCATTAGCAAATTTTAATTCCTCTTGTGTGGCCTCCCCCTATTCAGACAATTCCATTTGTAATAGCCTTTGCCTCCACATTTTCTGCAAATGTCATCTGGCCTGTGATTCCTGGGAAACAGTCTCTCTCATCTGACCCATGGGACATCCATGCATAGTCGGAACTTGGGTCGCTTCCAATTTACATTTTTCCCCCCCTAATCCACATCACTAGCAATTGTTTTTTGAAATACTGCATCTGGTATAAAGGAGTCACCCAGAGGCTGGGAACGAACAGCTGATGCTTGTCAAAAAGATGCATAGTCTGATCCGCAGGTTATCACTATCTTTCATTCAATCAGCTGTGCCTGTCTCCAAATATGATTCTTCTCATGGCTTGCATTAGGCGCAGGTCCTTATCTGCCTCTACCAGGGCCAAGTTTAGATTTGGCATAGCAGATTCTCCCTCACTTGAGCTATGTCCAAGGTACATGATGGAATAAATGCCTTCATAAACAGTCTCCTCAAGGCTGTTCCTCCCCCCACTACCATCTGATTTGCTATCTTTGCCACTATTTTAAGAGGGCAAATCTTCTCTCTGTCTCCTTAAGAATGGTTATGAAACTAAAACACACACATGTACATGCGTGCAACACAAAAAAGAAAAAAGAATAACTTCTATAAATATGTATTTATATATTTTTTAAAATAATAA